>NW_021635713.1:0-93056 GCF_004799145.2 Neltuma alba
GGAAAATGACATTGAGGTCCCATGGAGAACAAAATACATCAAATAGGTCCCCTGAAATCTGATAATTTTTTTGAAGTCCCAAAGGGACTCAGATGCAATTTTCAGAATCTTCAAATGACTTATTTGCCCTTACTATGATTTCCCATTCGAAATTGCTTTGACTGAAAATTTTGAAACCCTGTTTGTTGTTCGATCGAAGAAACCGTCTGGCGCCTTCGTCCTGTTCGAAATCGTTCGTGCGAGAATCCGGCCACAACCCACCGTGCTGCTTCAAATCTACTCACAACCCACCGAAAATCGTGACCGAAGTCCTTGAAAGCCTGTGGCGGTGGCTCTGTTTTGGTGGAGCGAAGTGAAGTATAGCGGAGCGAAGTCTGGTGTTGGAAGCGAAGCGGAGCGAAGTGCTGGCGTCTCCGTTCATCGGTGTTTGAAGCAAAGTGGAGTTCGTCCTGGTGTTTGAAGAGAAGTGGAGCTCGTCCTGGTGGCGCTGTTGATCGGCGTTTGAAGCGAAGTGGAGGTCGTCGTTGTGGCTCTGTTCATCTGCATTTGAAGCGAAGTCGAGCTTGTTGTGGTGGCTCCGTTGATCGGCATCAGAAGCGAAGTGAAGATCATCGTTGTGGCTGCGGTCATTTGCGTTTCAAGCGAAGAGGAGTCGTCCTGGTGGCTCCGTTGATCGGCGTCTGAAGCAGAGCTCCTATTCTCACAATTTCTTTTCGCACACAGAGGCATTGTCGACACTGAAGAAGGTAAAATCATATGAATCAGAAAAGCATGTCTTGGCAGTTTGTTGTTGCGTTTGATCATTGCTGAATATTTGCATCAAATACGGCTGGATGCTTTTGATTATGCTTGGCCCATGTTTTTTTTTTCCCTTGACCATAAGATGGTATGCGTATTGGAGCATGTTTAAAACAATGATACATGATGAGGCATTAGCCTTCTAAAAGCACTTCCAAGAAGGCTTGTAAGAAGAATGATACATGATGAGATGAGGTATGAAATGCGTAAATGGTAAATAACTAGAATATGATAATATGGAAGAATCAGATTTGAGGCTGAATAATTGATGTGCCTTGTTTGGAGTTCAAAGTATTTGTCAAGATTGTTTGGTCTGTAATTGTTACTACTTTCCTTTTTGGGATTTCTATTATCATATTGATGATTGCGTCTGAATTATGCATGATGCAGCCTTTCATTTATTGGTGAGAAATTGAATCTTTTTATCACTAATTAAGCGTTTCATTTGTTGACATACTGAGAAACCTGGAAAAACCCCTCTTTTGGTATATCTTTCTGGAACTAGTTTGAGAAGTTTGCTGTGGTCTGAAAGAGTTGGGGTTCAGGATTTGAGCAGATTGCCAGATGGGGAAGGATGCACAAAGAAGCAGTAATTTCTCCGGTTATGCCTTGTTTACGGAGGAATTCTACAAGAAAAGCTCAAAGAAGTACAAATCACTTGAAGCAGGAAATGCACAAGTGAGAAAGGCATGGGATAAATTATCAGAACAACAAAGAGAGGAATATTGTGAAAGGGCTAAGGCACAAAGACCTCCCACCAAGTCCAAGAAGTATATTGTTCCTTTCTATACAAGATGTGCACCAAAACAATTCATGCAAGTTTGCAAGCACATCAAAGAAAGGAAGGAACTGATGAATAGGCTGAAAAAATAGGGTTTGACAAGTTGGTTGAAGTGTGTTGTCACACAATTCAAAGAGAATTGTGTGGAGAGTTTATGTCTGCATTGATGTTGCATCAAACAACATTTCCATAAGAGGGAAGACAAGGAAAATGAGGGCAAAAGATGTGCATGAATTTCTGGGGCTACCATTTGACGGAGAAGAGATTAAAGTAGTTGTGAATAATGAAGATGAAGTGTTCAAGCAGTGGAGGATTGTGTATGGCAATATTCCATACAAGAAGATAGCATCATTGTTGACTGAGGAGAACCAAGATGAAAATTTTGAGGTGCTGTTTGTCATGTATGCATTGGGAACATTGTTATGTCCTAATGCAAGTATTTGTGTGGGTGATTATTTGTTGAAGGTAATACTATCAACAAAGGATAGATTGGATAAGTTTGATTGGTCCTCTTATGTGTTGCATGAACTATATAAGGGGATTGGAGTGTACAAGAAACAATTGGAAAAAGGCAAGTTGACTGAGAAGAAGAAGAATGTGCCAGGTTGTCTATACTTCCTAATGGTAAGTGCTACAATAATTTGTATATTTCTGTTGTCATTTGATGGTCTGAATGTTGTCAATGGTTGCTGTTAACTTATCATTCATGTCACATGCAGTTATATTGTCTACAAAATTTTCCATTGGGAGAAACAAAAGCTGCACATGTAAAGGATGCTGTTGCATATTGGGATGAAAAGAAAGTGCAGCAAAGAGTTAAGGAGGAGAAGGAAAGCAATCGAGGACTCTTGCATCCGGCAAAGCAATCCACCAAATTTGATCCTGAAAATTTAACTCACCCGGTATGTGGACTTGTGGGCTTAATGATTAATTTTTTGTTTTTTTCTACTGTTGCTTACTGTTCTGAATTTGATTTGTATAGGAGATCAAAAAGACATATACTCGATTAGTGTCTATGCTGGGGGAGGAAATGATGGCCCTTCAGTCAAGACTAATGGAGGGTAGTGGCAATGTAAGTGAAGAGGACAAAGATGAGGCAGAAGAATCTGAAGCAGAAGACGAAAAAGTTGAGAAAGAAAGTGATTCAGAGGATGAGGAAGAAGATGACAGAAATGAAGAAGAAGAATCTGAATCACAAGATGATAGGAATGAAGAAGAAGAGCAAGAAGCTCAATCAGAAAAGGAGATGGGTGGACAAGAATCACATGACAAGGAAAAAAAAGAGGATGAAGCAGAAAAAGAGAAGGGAAATGAGGACAAAGAAGATAAAGAAGAAAATAAGAGAGAAGAAGAAGATGAAGAGGACAAAGAAGTGGATGAGGCCACCCAAGGGGAAGGGAGCGAACATGTGAGGAAATCTACAAGGGTGATAAGTAAGGGGAAAGCTCTTAGGTCTCCATTTCTGGAATTTAAAAGCAAGGCTGGGAAAAAGAGAACAATTGATGACAGGCAAGCTTTATTTGACATGTGCACAGCAAGGTGTAACCATGAGGAGCAAGAGCAGTAAGTATTATGTTTTGGTGACCAATTTTGTATTATGTTACAGAATTTACTGAATTTACTAACTTCATAATTGTTTCATTTGTGTTAGATACTTTGTATCGATGTATGGATACTTCCTAACCCGTGGTGAGTTGCAATGTCTCCAACGTAGAAGATGGATAAACGACAGGGTGAGTCACACGTACATAGTTAATATCAGAATGAGTTATTGCATGCTAAGGAGTTGTAATTTGTTTGTATTTGCAATTTCAGTTTATGACTATGGTGGCGAAGACATTCGTTGGAGATCAAAAGGAAAAAGATGGGCGAGTCAACCGTCATATATTTTCTGCAGATTTCATGCAGAAAATGGTGGCGAATCCTTTAAGGTGGAAATGGGAGGACCATGAAAAAGAAATATTACCTGAATATATTGGATACAATATCGGGGATTGCGATTTCATTTTTGGTCCTACTCTATTTGAAGATCATTGGTTTTGTTATGTTTTTGAGACAAAGACCATGACCTTCCACGCCCTTGACTCGTTGGTTGATAGCATCACATTCATGAGATTACAAGCCGAGGAAGAAGAAGCAAAGAAGAAGGGGGTGAGCAACAACATGACGCAAAGAAGAAGAAAAAGAGGACAAGTAAAAGGCAGTTCGACCCCAAACAGTTCATGGCAACACAAACTGTGAGTAGTTATTTACAGCTTTTATACTTGTCAATGACTATTATAATTGTTAGTAGCAGTCTGCATAGTTGTCATTACATGCTCTGGTAGTTGTCACTGGATGCTATACTAGTTGTCACCGGATGATCTGTTACTTGTCACTGGATGCCATGCTAGTTGTCACTGTATGCTCTGTCCCTTGTCACTACATGCTGTCGTAGTTGTCACTGGATGCTGTGCTAGTTGTCATTGCATGCTCTGGTAGTTGTCACTGGATGTTGTGCTTGGTGTCACTGGATGATTTGTTACTTGTCACTGGATGATATATTATTTGTTAGTTGTCACTGAATGATCTGTTACTTGTCACTGGATGATATATTAGTTGCCACTGGATGCCCTGTTAGTTGTCACCAGATGCTCTGTTAGTTTTCACTGGATGCTCTGTCCCTTGTCACTGGATGCTATGCTAGTTGTCACGGGATGCTCTGTTAGTTATCCCTAGATGCTGTAGTAGTTGTCATTGCATGCTCTGGTAGTTGTCACTAGATGCTTTGTTAGTTGTCACTGGATGCTCTGTCCCTTGTCACTACATGCTCTGTGAGTTGTCACTGGATGTTCATTATGTGCGTGTGTTTTTTTTTCCAGATGAACTGTTTCCATTCGATGCTACGTGCTGTTAAGCCAGAATTGTTTGCCAATGAGGACGAAATTGACAACGAAGTGAAATGGGCTAAAGTCTATGTGCAGAATGATACGTAAGTGTAGATGTTCTGTTCGATTGTGTTATGTTGTTTTTGTTCACAATAACAATTGCAAGGCGCTAACATATTCAATTTGCTTGGTAGTGATTCATGTGGAGTTCATGTTATCTCTTGGCTACAAGAGTGGGATGGCACCGTTCGGGATGATGCAGGATATACAATGCCACGATACTCTAATGATGAGCTACAAGAGTTGAAGGTTGGCTGTTTGTGGTGATTGGTAACCCATCCAAGTAATGAACATGGGAGTCAAGTGATGTCGATGCTATCGGACTACAACAAGACCAAGAAGAGGAGATAGAGTAGTCTATGAATTTTTTGTTCTCTTAGCCCATGATATGTGTTATTAAGATGATTAGCAAATAGGTCATTTTGTAACAAACTGATCAGGTTATGTTTATAATATTATTACCTTTGTCATCACATTGTAATACTAATTTGTTAGGGTTTTATTACATTCTTAATTATATTTCTATTTTATATGTGCAGAGATATTATGGTTGATTATTAAATTAACAACGTCAGTTATCCAAAATAACAACTAATATAACAGGAGTTAATGACAAGTAATATAGAATTTCATAACAAGTCACAGTGTTCCATTGACAAGTCACAGTGCACCATTGACAGGTCATGGTGCCCTATTGACAAGTCATAGTGCAACTATTGACAAGTCACGGTACTCCATTGACAAGTCACAATGCTCTCTTGACAGCGACCATTGACAAGGGACAGTGTTCACACAAACAAGTCATAGTGCTCCATTGACAAGTCACAGTGCCCCATTGACAGGTCATGGTGCCCTATTGACAAGTCATAGTGCAACCATTGACAAGTCACGGTACTCCATTGACAAGTCACAATGCTCTCTTGACAGCGACCATTGACAAGGGACAGTGTTCACACAAACAAGTCATAGTGCTCCATTGACAAGTCACAGAGCTCCATTGACAAGTCATAGTGCAACCATTGACAAGGGACAGTGTTGCCATTAACAAGTCACAGTGCTGTATTGACAAGTCACAAAGCTCCATTGATAAGTCATAGTGCTCCATTGACAAGGGACAGTGAAGCCATTAACAAGTCACAGTGCTGCATTGACAAGTCACAGAGCTCCATTGACAAGTAACCGGATAAACCATTGACAAGGGACAGTGTTGTTATTGACAAGCAACAGTGCTCCATTGACATGTCACAGAGCCACCACTGACAGGGGACAAGGGAGAGGTAAGTTTTTGACACTTCATTAATAATGATTATATATAACCATACAACCAAAATATAATATGACAAAGTGATTGTAAATATCATTTCATGGTCAAAAAGGTTATGTTACTTGAATTCATGTTGTTGACAACTTACATCAGCAAATTCATTGACAAGTCGTAGTGCAATGATTGACAAGTCATTACAGGGCTAGTGACAACTCAGGGTGCAGGTAATGACAACTAAAATGACAGTACAATGTAACATGCCAATTCATAGCCAACTTTCATTTACACTTTCATATACATGAAACTACACCTATTTCACAACCCATCCCAAAAAAAACATAGGGGTTGCATGTCATAATGAAACTAACCAGTGGTGTGTATCCATTTACAAAAAATTTCCTTCACACCCATTTACAAAATATTCTCTTCACATCCATATACAAAAAATAGCTGACTTCAATATGTTCTCAGCTGGGATTTGGGTTCTTGCATGTCTTGGCAGTGTGTCCAGGCTCTTTGCATCTTCCACAATGATAAACCTTCTTATTTTGGAACTGAGATTCTATCCTATTAATCCTTGGCCTTCCTGGAGGCCTTTTGGTTATCGGTGGATGCAAGAATGTTTGGGTCAGCATATGACTCACAGTAGGTGCATCAGGCTGTGGGCAATCATGTGTTGCAATTGGCCTCATGCTATTTGCATATATTTTCTCCTGTGTGGACAATTTGTAACAATCATCTACATAATCATACACACTACGGTGAACTAGTTTGATTGCTGCACAAGCATGTGGACAAGGTATTCCACTCATTTGCCATGCCAAACATGTGCATCTGTGAGAAATCAGATCAACAGCAACATAGATGATGCGTCCCTCACGTATTGTCTGCACCGAAATATGGTCATCACCATAATATGTTGCCTCCATACACGCACCTCTTGCTATTTGTTCCGACAACTTTGATTCAATATTGGGTCCTACACCATTTTTCCAGCTTTTCATCCCCATTTTGCTAGCAACCATCTTCTTGGCCAACTTCTCTTGATGCTCTTGTATCAAAACCGGCAAGGCGTGCTTCCTTTCTTTCAACATCCATGCATTAAAAGACTCAGCAAGATTATTGGTGATGTTATCCCATCTCTTAAAAGGAAATTTACTTTGCGCCCATCTATCCACATCCCCATGAGATTCAACCCATTGTGCCAATTGAGGACAAAACAATCTTAAATTTCCCATTGCAACATTAAACTCATTATCATGCCTTGCATATGCAATTCCATCAAGTAAATTAAGTGCATTCTCCTTGTTATTTTCTGAGGTCCGTCTCACACCTCTATTGATTTTCACATACTGCGCACTATAATTTTCTTTCACATGTCGATAGCAAAAAGCATGTCTATCACCATCAAATACTGTCTTGACAGCACCGATAATAGCATTACTCCGATCTGAGACAATTGTCACTTGTGCTGATCTGGTTATCTCTTTCAGATTCTGTAGATACCAAGTCCATTCATCATTTGTTTCCCCGCTAACAATACCATATGCTAAAGGAAACAACTCATTGTCTGCATCAAATGCACAAGCTGATAATAAAGTTCCTTTGTAAGGACCACTCAAATGACATCCATCTATATAAATAATTGGTCTGCAACCTTCCACAAAGCCTTTAATTGAGCATCCATATGCAATGAATAGCCTCTCAAATCGGTTGCTATCTGAGCCTTCCCATCTTGCAACTGTGTCAGGATCAGTTTCCATGAGTCTCTCACACATCCAAGGGATTACCTTATAAGAATCTTCTACTCGACCATGTAATTCCATTAGTGCTCTCTTCCTAACCCTATATGCTTGAGTATAGTTCAATTGCACTCCATATTCTTTATACAAGTCCTTTCTGATTTCATTAGGACTCTTGTCAACATTGCACCTCAAGTCATCAATCACAATCGAAGCAGCTAAATTTGACCTTCCTGAGTGAGGTACAATTAAGTTGTCCTGTGCATGATGAATGTGTTCACTTTTGTACGTTCTGATAGTTAAAAACTCAGTATCTTGATGTGCTCCCATTGAATATGCACCCATATACCATGGACAACCATCAACCTTGCACTTCACAATGATCTTTTGCTGATTATTCTTAATGAAAACGTACGAAAACTTCTGGCATAAGCTGTACTTGTATAATGTTTTTCGGAGAGTAGTGGCATTTGGAAATATTTGTCCTTCTCCAATAATCAAATCCTTCCATTTTGTGGAATTCATTTGTGGTGTAGGTGTTGGGATCATTTCAACAGCACAAGGAATTGATTGTGGCTCTCCAATCACATCAAATAAGGTAGGTGGAGACATAGACAATTCATTGACACCTCCAAATGATTGATCAATCCTGCAAAAAATGACAAGTCAGGGTGCATGTATTGACAAGTTGGTAGCAATACAGTAACAACTGACATACTAAGAAATCACAATAACAGTTTTCTTAAACTATACTTACACATCTTGCTCCTCCATTGTATTATCTCTTGTTGCTTCTATGTGGTCCTCATTTTCATTTTCTTCGACATACACATGACCACTTTCTTCATTGAACTTTATCAAATGTTCCACCCCATCATCATCTACCAACTCCACAAAAGTTTTTTTATCAAACACAACAGAGAATTTCAGAAGAAATGAGTTGCTTTCTTTTCCAGCAATTGATGATATAATTTCTTTCAATTCTTCATAACTTGTGCCCTCCTTTACATTGGTTGTTCTTACACTACCTCCCACATATCTCATATTATCTTCTCCATCATTTATAAACTTTCCCCCTATGTGAACAAAGCAAAATAGATGTTTTCCAGACGTAGTCGCCATCAGTAACTGAAACCTGCATCAACCAGCACGCAACTGTCATTGACAACTTAAGGAGCTACATTGACAAGTGTAGCGGCACACATTGACAACAATCGCGGCCTGATTGACAACACAATCCCATTTCGTGCTAAGGGTTTCTACCCTCACTAACCTTCATCTTTTTCTTCCTTTGCCACTGAACTAGCATCAGAACAAAGGAAAACCACCCAAAAACAACCCAAAAACAGAGCACCCATTATCATTCTACACACCCAACTTAAATCACAACACACACCAACAAAAAACACAGCTTTTCCATTCATTAACATCTGAATCCTAAACCAAAAACACAAGCTTTGAAATACCATCAGTAACTGAAACCTGCATCAACCAGCACGCAACTGTCATTGACAACTTAAGGAGCTACATTGACAAGTGTAGCGGCACACATTGACAACAATCGCGGCCTGATTGACAACACAATCCCATTTCGTGCTAAGGGTTTCTACCCTCACTAACCTTCATCTTTTTCTTCCTTTGCCACTGAACTAGCATCAAAACAAAGGAAAACCACCCAAAAACAACCCAAAAACAGAGCACCCATTATCATTCTACACACCCAACTTAAATCACAACACACACCAACAAAAAACACAGCTTTTCCATTCATTAACATCTGAATCCTAAACCAAAACACAAGCTTTGAAATACCATCAGTAACTGAAACCTGCATCAACCAGCACGCAACTGTCATTGACAACTTAAGGAGCTACATTGACAAGTGTAGCGGCACACATTGACAACAATCGCGGCCTGATTGACAACACAATCCCATTTCGTGCTAAGGGTTTCTACCCTCACTAACCTTCATCTTTTTCTTCCTTTGCCACTGAACTAGCATCAGAACAAAGGAAAACCACCCAAAAACAACCCAAAAACAGAGCACCCATTATCATTCTACACACCCAACTTAAATCACAACACACACCAACAAAAACACAGCTTTTCCATTCATTAACATCTGAATCCTAAACCAAAAACAAAGCTTTGAAATACCATCAGTAACTGAAACCTGCATCAACCAGCACGCAACTGTCATTGACAACTTAAGGAGCTACATTGACAAGTGTAGCGGCACACATTGACAACAATCGCGGCCTGATTGACAACACAATCCCATTTCGTGCTAAGGGTTTCTACCCTCACTAACCTTCATCTTTTTCTTCCTTTGCCACTGAACTAGCATCAAAACAAAGGAAAACCACCCAAAAACAACCCAAAAACAGAGCACCCATTATCATTCTACACACCCAACTTAAATCACAACACACACCACAAAAAAACACAGCTTTTCCATTCATTAACATCTGAATTCTAAACCAAAAACACAAGCTTTGAAATACCATCAGTAACTGAAACCTGCATCAACCAGCACGCAACTGTCATTGACAACTTAAGGAGCTACATTGACAAGTGTAGCGGCACACATTGACAACAATCGCGGCCTGATTGACAACACAATCCCATTTCGTGCTAAGGGTTTCTACCCTCACTAACCTTCATCTTTTTCTTCCTTTGCCACTGAACTAGCATCAGAACAAAGGAAAACCACCCAAAAACAACCCAAAAATAGAGCACCCATTATCATTCTACACACTCAACTTAAATCACAACACACACCAACAAAAAACACAGCTTTTCCATTCATTAACATCTGAATCCTAAACCAAAAACACAAGCTTTGAAATACCATCAGTAACTGAAACCTGCATCAACCAGCACGCAACTGTCATTGACAACTTAAGGAGCTACATTGACAAGTGTAGCGGCACACATTGACAACAATCGCGGCCTGATTGACAACACAATCCATTTCGTGCTAAGGGTTTCTACCCTCACTAACCTTCATCTTTTTCTTCCTTTGCCACTGAACTAGCATCAAAACAAGGAAAACCACCCAAAAACAGAGCACCCATTATCATTCTACACACCCAACTTAAATCACAACACACACCAACAAAAAACACAGCTTTTCCATTCATTAACATCTGAATCCTAAACCAAAAACACAAGCTTTGAAATACCATCAGTAACTGAAACCTGCATCAACCAGCACGCAACTGTCATTGACAACTTAAGGAGCTACATTGACAAGTGTAGCGGCACACATTGACAACAATCGCGGCCTGATTGACAACACAATCCCATTTCGTGCTAAGGGTTTCTACCCTCACTAACCTTCATCTTTTTCTTCCTTTGCCACTGAACTAGCATCAGAATAGAGCAAAACCACCCACAAGCAACTCAAAAACAGAGCACCCATGATTATCCTACACACCCAACTTAAATCACCAACACACACCAACCAAAAACACAGCTTTTCTATTGATTAACTTGTGAATCCCATTTCCAAAACCACCCACAAGCAACCCAAAAACACAAAAACGATTTTTTCATTTCCCATTTCCAAACAAAAGCACAATCTGTCAAGAAAGGTAGGAGAGAAGAGGAAAGAAAGTTTCACACCTGAAAGTTTGTGGAGATTCACATGGAAATTCATCATCAATGGCTGCTTCCCTCTTTCCCAATGTCTTCTTTCTCAAGCATATTGCGCGGGAAGTCTCACCCAAAATGAAATGCTGCTGCTTCGTTTCTGATGGCTTAGGGCAGGGCAAGAGAGTAATTTACAGATTCTGAAAATTGCATCTAAGTCCCTTTGGGACTTCAAAAAAATTATGGGATTTCAAGGGACCTTTTTGCTGTATTTTGGCTTCTGTGAGACCTCAATGTCATTCTCCCTTTTTTTTATACTACCTCTAACTCCGGTTTTAATTATAAGAGCCAGTTGACTAATTTAAGAAAATTAAGAAAAGAAGTTAAGTTAGTTATTTATAATAAATAGGTGTTGTCTTTTCTAAAATATCCTTATTAATCAAGTATGTTAGCTAAAACTATAATTATTAGAAGGACTATTTTGGAAAAAATTGAGTCAATATGAGAGACAAAATGGATTGGGGTCTTATATTTAGGACCAACACAAAAGTCAAACGGGGTCTTATATTAAAGACCGGAGGTAGTATAGTAATTTATATTTCCTGCTCTACAATTTTTCATACACAACACTTTTTTAAGAATTATAAATATATCAATGTCAGACTCAAACCTGAAATCTCGTCCAAACATTACAAGTAACATTATCGCTCAAAACTTATCCAATTCTAACTCAATATTTAAGAAAAATTTATAGAAATATGAAATTCTACTGAGAGAGTATTTGGATAAAAACAAAATTATGATTTTAAAAGTAATTTTACGGTATACGAAGTAAATATGTGGAGGAGTTTACCTTAATTTGCGAAAAAATACTTTTGAGAAGCATTTTTTACAGCTTCCCAAACACCCCTAAATAAAAAATAATCTGGTTATAAATCTAAACTTAATCCAAATAATTTATTTAAAATATAATATAAATTATAATAAAAGTCCTCATGAAAATAATCATGACATTAATTATGTTTTATGTTATCCAATCTGATAAGCAAGCACTAATGTGTTGACTTTTCAATTAGAATAACTTTCAGCAGGAATAGTACCAATAGTGTTGAAGTTGAACAAATAGTTTAGGCTGTGGATGTATGGATGTTAACCCTCGTTTCCTATCTGGTTGGAGGGGTAAAAGGGGAGAGGGAAACAAAAGATTCTAATAAATTCAATTGTTTAACAAACAAATAAGTGATGGTAAAAATTTTTAATAAAGAAGATATTTAACTTCTGATATCATTTTTTTATTTTAAAAAATTAACTTTTTTAAAATCCCTCATCTTTCTTTTCTCTTCCATTCCTCAATTTTACAAGTCTAGGTTTAATGGAAAAAATCCAGCCAACGTGACCAGTATGATAATTAACAAGCTTTAATACAGAAAATGACAACATGTTTATATTACTTATTTGTTCTAAAACTTTTTAATATAATAATTACATTGACTTTTCATCACCCTATAATATACTATTTCTGATCCTTAATATAAGATCTCATTTGAATTTTATTTTGGTCCAAAATATAATACCCTAATCCACTTTATCTCTAATATTTATGCATTTTTTTAAGATAGTTCTTTTAACAATTATAGTTCTAGCTAATACACTTGATTAGTAAGGATATTTTAGAAAAAAAGCAACACCTATTTATTATAAATAACTAACTTAACTTCTTTCTTTAATCTTCTTAAATTAGTCAAATAGCTCTTATAATTAGGATTATTAAAAATCAACTCCAAGCCCGCTGATTTTCCTCTCCGTAATGGCTCCTCTACCAAAATACTGTAGAACAGTAGCAGCTCAATTTGGGCTGCGTGCATTTTTTTTAAAATTTTTTGCTCATAGCATGTTTTGCAGATACTTCTATGAGTGCCAAGACGGGAGTTCCAAAATTTGAAATTCCCTAGCCGCTGCCTAAAAAAAAAAGAAGTTAAGTAAAACAAAAAATTTAGTCATGAGCCTCTCCTTGACTTCAGCGGCGGTGTTTCCTCCTTTGAGCGATTCTGGCTGGCTGACGGCGGAAGAAGCAGATTTGCTCCAGCAGAGCAAAAAGAAGATTAAAGGGAATGATGCGGAGGTCAGGGAGAATGGAGCAGGGAGTTCTTATAGTGAGATGCTGAAGGGAAGATTGGAAGGAAGTCGGGAGCAAGATGAGGTGCCGAAGCTTGAATCGCTAAGATCAGAAATCAAGGTGTTGAAGCACAAGAGAGGAGCGATTAACATACCAGAGTTTGTCCTGGCTGAGAGAGCCCTACAGCAGATCAGGAAGCCTTTTCAGCTTAGCCTGATTGTTAAGCTTCTAGGGGCAAGAATGAGTAACCGAATAATGGAACAAAGAATCCAGAAAATGTGGGCTAAGAAAGGTTCAGTATCAGTTATTGATCTATCGAACGATTTCTATGTAGTCCAATTTACTGCAATAGATGATTATGAAATTGTAGTACTGGGAGGACCGTGGATGATTTCCGATTCCTATCTGACTGTGAGGCAGTGGAAGCCGAACTTTGACCCCTTGTCGGAGGCGATTGAAGAAGTCCTAGTGTGGGTTAGGTTCCCGGATCTACCTCTGGAATACTATGAGGAAGATATCCTTGAGGCGATGGGTAATGAGATAGGACGAACAATGAAGGTTGATCTATCTATGTCAACGCTAGCTAGAGGAGGATATGCAAGGGTAGGAGTCATGGTCAACTTGAAAGAGCCTCTTCTGCCAGTGTACATTATTAACAATGTAGAGAGGCCTGTGACCTATGAGGGATTGCATCTCCTATGTTTCAATTGTGGGAGATATGGTCACTTGGAGAAAGAGTGTCCCGGGGGAAAAGGGCAAGATGAGGGAAAGGGGGAAGGTATGGAGGCAGAGAAAGAACAGAAGCTATACGGAAGCTAGACCACAGCTTAAAAACCAAGGAGGCAGAGGAGAGAATTCCAAACTATGCAAAAGGAGCATACTGGTGTGAGTGGAATGGGGTCCAGATTTGCCCATTTAGGTGAAGAAGAGGTTATGGGAGGTGAGGAGAATACAAAAAATGCACCAGTAAGGGATCCGATACCAGAAAAGCAATGGTACAAGAAAAAAAAGAAGCAACACAGAAACTATAATGATGATAGATCAGAAGCATGACTTGAGTAGCGAGGAGGCAATTCCAGGGACACATGTAACCCGACATGCTGTAAGGAGGCTAGGAAGAGAAAGACAACAGGGAGAGGAATGGGGACAGGTGAATGGGGAGAGTGCTTTGGCCTTGGTGGAAGCTAGAGGAGTCAATAGGGGTTGCACAGAAGAACTTGACCAGAGCGTTGTTTACGAAACCCCAGAGGTGGCAAGAGAACTGGCAGCGTAAAGGGGCAAGTTTGAAGGAAGGCTGCCGGATCCATGTGGTGGAAGAGAGGATGAGCCACCAGGAATGATAGAGAAGGAGGGAAGTCCTGGCGAAGCCGACTTGGGTCTTATGAGTCTGGATTAATCATTGATAAGTGTCATATGATGAGTACAATGCAGAAAAGAATTATGGTGTGGAACTGTAGAGGAGCTGGGAGTGAAGGTTTTAGAAGAGGACTGAAACTGGCTTGCGATAATAACAGGCCAAATATCTTGGGTTTGCTTGAAACTAGAATACAACATGACAGAGCAGAGGGCCTTTTTCGAAGATTAGGCTATGGAAAGTGGTTGATTAGCCCAGGTCTGGGTTTCTTTGGAGGAATATGGATAGGTTGGAGGGAGGAAAAGGCTCATTTGGAGCTGTTAGAACTAAATGAACAATTTGTCCATCTATCAGTTAGTTACGGAGGGGAAGAAGCTTGGAAGCTGACAGTTGCTTATGTTACTCCGAGATACAGGGAGAAACAAGTGTTTTGGGATCATATGGCGCGCTTGAGTAGAGAAATGGAAGGGGTGTGGATAGTCATAGGAGATCTAAATGATATAAGGAGGGATTTGGAGAAACAAGGGGGAGCACCAAGGAATGAGAAAAGATGTACCATCTTTAATGATAATATTGATGCTTGCAACCTGTTGGAGGTAGAGACTTGGGGCAGTCGGTTTACCTGGAAGGGGCCATTGATACCTGGGTTTGCAAGAATCTATGAAAGGCTGGATAGAGCCCTCTGCAACATAGACTGGAGAACTAGATTCCCTGAGGCTGTCTTGAAGAATCTAGTTAGATTGAAATGTTCAAACCATTGCCCCATTCTGTTATGTTTAGATGATAATGAGTGTGGATTGGGGGAACGCCCCTTCAGATTCGAAGCAGCGTGGCTTTTACACGAGGACTTTAGGAAATTTATGGAGGAAAACTGGAGGAAAAAAGAACGAGTTAGAGGGAGTTTAGAATTACTAAAACCAAGTTTGGTCGAATGGAATACAGAGGTTTTCAAGCACATAAGCTGGAAGAAAAATAGATTGCTGGCGAGAATTGGGGGAATTCAACGTAAGATCAGTAAAGAAGGCAGAGCAGCAAGATTCCTTTCTAAGTTGGAGGACCAGCTACAAGGGGAGCTAGAGGAAGTGCTGAAGCAGGAGGAAATCCTTTGGTTTCAGAAATCCAGAGGAAAGTGGATTAACGATGGTGATCGTAATACAAAATATTACTACCTAAAAACTCTGACCCGTAGGAGGAGAAATAAGGTAGCCATGCTCAAAAATGATGAGGGGCAATGGATTGATGACCAAGGCCTTCAAAGCTCCAGGGGAGGATGGATTTCCCGCAATTTTCTTCCAAAGAATGTGGGACACGGTGTAGGAGGAAGTTTTTGAATTTATACAGAAGGCCTGGAGAGGAGGAGTAAAGCTAGAGGAGAGTAATGGTACGTTGCTTGTGCTGGTACCAAAAATAGATAGACCTGAAACTCTAAGGCAGATGAGACCTATAGCGCTCTGTAACGTTATTTATAAGTGTATCCCGAAGATCCTTGTTAACAGACTGAAAGGACTAATGAGGAAGGTAGTAGCCCCTAATCAAGCTAGCTTCGTACCGGGCAAACAGATACAGGATAATATTGTGGTTGCCCAGGAATTAATACACTCGATGAGACAGATGAAAGGAAGAAAGGGCTTCTTTGCAATTAAGATTGACCTTGAGAAGGCTTATGATAGGGTGAGATGGAGTTGCCTGGAAGAGATTCTCATGGAAGTAGGTTTGGAGGAAGAAGTTAGGAAGTTGATAATGAAATGTGTAACCACTGTCTCGACTTAGGTTCTCTGGAATGGTGTCAAAACGAATAGATTCAAACCCTCAAGGGGCTTGCGCTAAGGGGATCCCCTATCCCCTTATTTGTTTGTGCTAGTTATGGAAAAGTTGACACACATAATTCAGGAAGCGAGAAGGGCTAGTAAATGGAGATCAATTAAAGTAGGAAGGAGGGGACCTATAGCAACTCATCTAATGTTTGCTGATGATTTGTTGTTATTTGGGGAAGCTTCTGAGGAGCATATGTGTAACACTATAAGCTGTTTAGAGGAATTCTGCGCACTAACTGGGCAGAAGGTGAACAAAGGAAAATCAGCAATCTTGTTCTCAAGGAATGTAGCGGTCGAATTGAGGAGCAAACTAACCGAGATATCTGGATTCAGGAAGACAGAGGACCTGGGCAGATATTTAGGCATACCATTACATTATGGGAAGGAAAGAAGAGGGAACTTTAACTACATCCTAGAAAAGGTGAAGAAGAGGCTAGCTGGCTGGAAAATAAACTGTCTCAGTATGGCAGGGAGGGTTACGTTGGCTAAATCAGTTCTAGGTGCTATCCCAATCTACCCTATGATGTGCAGCTTACTCCCAAAGGGGTTGCTGGATGAGGTGGAAAAACACCAGCGCAGTTTCATTTGGGGACATGATCCTGATAGGCGGAAAATGCACTTAGTGAGCTGGGAGCAAGTGCAAAGGCCAAGGATGAATGGAGGATTGGGAGTCTTAAGTCTAAGGGACATGAATGAAGCATGTCTGTTAAAGCTAGCTTGGAAGTTGAGATGTGGGGAAAGAGGAATGTGGTGTGATGTCTTGAAGCACAAATACAACAAAGGCGATGAGCTCTCTTCAATCCTTAAGGTACCAAAGAACGCTTCCTTGTTATGGAAGGATATAGGCCTACTTTGGGACTACACAAACAAATTTTCTTGGAAGGGTATTGTAAACGGAAAATCAACATCCTTCTGGGATGATGAATGGGTACGAGAAGGTGTACTGTTAAAAAACTTGCTAAAGCAAGGGATATCGAATGATGCAAAGAAATGGAAGGTTGCAGATGTCGTGGGGGAGGAAGGGTCGTGGAAGTGGGATAAAATTCACAATGTCCTAAAAGAGGAAGCCTACGGGCTGATTAGAGCGATCTTGCCTCCATCAAAAGAAGGCCAAGACCGACTATTGTGGAAGGGAGGAAAGGAGGGTGACTATACAGTTAAAGCGGGCTATAACGCAATAAGGGGAGAGAAGAATGGAGCACAGGAAGAGATTTGGAAGAGGGTCTGGAGGTGGAAGGGCCCTGAACAAATCCACCATTTCCTATGGGTTGCGGCCCATGATCGGCTACATACGAATGCCCTAAGATGCGAAAGATGGGGAGCAAAGGGGACCTGTGAGGTGTGTGGAAAACTCGAGACAACATTGCATGTCTTACGAGACTGTACCCAGGCTAAACAAGTTTGGAATATGATATGTGGATCCAAACGAATGGGTTTTTACCAAGAGACGCTCACCAGATGGCTCAAATCCAACCTCGCAGAGAAGAAGGGAGAAGGAAGTATACCTTGGGCTATGACCTTTGGAATCACATGCTGGATCCTATGGAAGCAGAGGAATGAGAAAATCTTCCAAGGAAAGCCGTGTGATGTGTGGAATCTGGTCCGAAGATGTCGAAGCTTTGCTCATGAATGTGTAGAGGCGAAGGGAGTAATGAGCACCCACTTGCAAACCAAGGAAGCAGGGTCAAAAATGTGGCAACGGCCAAAAAATGGGTGGGTCAAGTTGAATACCGATGGATCATGTAGCGGAGACCCTAGGAAAGCAGGGTGTGGAGGATTGATATAGGATGACCAAGGGCGATGGATTGGGGGTTTCGCAAGGAAGGTGGGTTTTTGCAGTGTGCTAGAAGCAGAAATGTGGGGGATTAAGGAAGGACTTGACATGGTTTGGTACATGGGGTTCAGAAAAGTGGAGATAGAAATGGATTCCAAAATCCTGGCCAGGAAATTGAAGGGCAAGGAGAAACAAGGAACCTTTCAGAGCACTCTTATGAGACAAATTACAGATCTGCTAATGAATAGAAAGTGGGAGGTAAAGGTGAGATCAATCCCGAGGGCCGCAAATGGCTGTGCTGATCTGCTAGTGAAGATGAGTCGCGACTTGGAAGGAGACTCAGAGATATGGTTGCAGCCGCCGTTGAAAGTACGAAACTTGTTTGAAAGTGAAAGTAAACTGGACGATGTGGTCGGAGTTGGAACTAGAGTAGGAGGAACTTAGTTGTTTTTGGGCCTTGGGCCACGTTTGTAACCCAAAAAAAAATTGAAATTCCCTCATTCTCTATTCTCTCTCTCTCTCGTCAAAATCTGCAAGATCTATTTTTTCTTATGCTTTTTTGACTTTTCCTTTCCAAGTTATATCAAATATTTTAAAATATAATAATCAAATAAAAAATAATATTAAAAATAACAATGATGATATAAATATAAAATTACTAGATATATATTTAAATGGGAGAATGACGGAAAAAAAATTGAAAATTGAAAATTTCAAATCAGGTTTGATAACACAATGTTATTTGGTATTGACAAATCTAAATTTATAAATGACAACAAATTTTTGTTGATATTTCTTGTGTGGCATTTTCAAAATTTCAGTTTTTTTTGTCATTATCCCTATTTAAATTTTGCATTAGTTTTAAAATTAAAAATTAAAACATGCATAAATTACTTGAATTTTAATGCAATTAAAAAGTTAATATTTAAATCTTTCAATTTTCATAATAAATTTATATTTAAAAATATAAAAATATTATAATATACATATTTTTGTCTTAGTAATATAAATATTTTTACTTACCTTTATAATATAGTAAATTTTTTAGATTCTTTAAATTTGTAAATCTTTTACATTTGAGTCAATTTTTATAGATAGATAATAATTTTGTCTTACAGTTAATTTAATATTTTTTCCAAAACTAACATTAAAATCAAGATCTTAAAAACCGAGTTTATTTCTATGTAGTTTTTGTAAAAGCATTTGGATTTTGAAAAAATTAAAAAAATTAATACTAATATTAATTAAATACGGCATATCCCAAAATTGACTGCCACACGCTTTCTCTCTGCAACACGCTCTCACGTCCGCATTCAGTGCTCATCAAGTGATGAGCACCGGGTGTTCATCACCTGATGAGCAATTTGGGCCGTCCAGATTTAATATTTTTAATAAATTATTTAAAAATAAAAAAAATTATATTTTTTAAAAATAATAGTTAAGAGATTATCTTTATTTTTTATCCTATATCTATTAAAATAATTATTTAAAAAAAATAAAATTAAAATCAAATATGGACCGTCCAGATTAGATCTGGACGGTACTCATCACTTGATGAGCACTGAATGCGAATGCTATTTTTTTCCGCTACCTCCATTTTTCGCTTTGGGTTTCATCTTTTCTTCGTTTTAGTTCTACTCTTAGCAAGTCCTCAGAGATTGTCAACGGATATGGACTCCTTCACTCCTTCTGCCTGGTAAATCCTCTTCTGTTTTCTTTTTCCTCTCCATTCTTGACCTTTTACCCTCTCTTTCACGTGTTTCCCATTGTTTTTCCCCACTCCTCTTTTTTCCCCCTCTCTTCCTCAATTTCCAGGTGAATCGTTCTTTCTCCTTTGCTTACAAACTCGCTATGGGAGCTTAAGTTTGCAGTCTCTGATGCTGGTGACCGTTGGGTGAGGGTGGTGATGGATATTGGTCGGACACTCTCATATAACAGCAAGGAGTGTTTTCTGGAGCAGAACTTGCCAGTAAATCCAATCCTTCTCCATCATTTCACTTTTCAACATATACTCTTCAAGTATACCTCATAGTTTTATTTTGCCTTTTATTTTAATGTAATTTGCTTCCCATCCTTGCTATGGTGCATGGTTCTTGAATTAGGTCCTTTGGTGTTTTGTTGGGATTTGTTGAGCTCTTCTAAACATCAAAATCAAACTCACCCCTCGCAAGTTATAAGGATTTCGGGATAGAATTTGGATTTTGAATTCAATGGTGCAAATTATCTAGATATGAGATTTGGCACTCAATGGAGTGTGTGGTTTATCTATTTAATAAATTGTTTTAATGAGCTGTATGATTTGAGGTGGT
This sequence comes from Neltuma alba, assembly GCF_004799145.2. Lineage (NCBI taxonomy): Eukaryota > Viridiplantae > Streptophyta > Magnoliopsida > Fabales > Fabaceae > Neltuma > Neltuma alba. Next base: position 20,474 of record NW_021635713.1, read on the forward strand.
ATGTCAGAGACCCAAGAGTCACCAAGGTCAGGGCTCATTTGCGGAATTTTGTTGCTCTTTTTGTGAGCCATTATTGTTCTTTTGTATTTTGGACATTTTTGTGTTGTTTTGGCCTGATGTAAGTTTGCAATTAAGGTCTCCTATGTGAAGTCTAGACTGGAACTGGCAGGATCAGTGCTACTTGGGGAAATCGATTTGTTGGGGGTGGAGATGGAAGAATTTCAAAGTTTTCAGTAAACATGATGACACAATATTCTTAGTACATGGAACAATACAGCAAAATTTTATTTTCTGAAAAATGTAATTTCTCATTACGTCTTTTTATGGTTCTCATTATTATAATGAATATTCATGTTAAAAATAATAAGTGTATTTATGTTAAAGAAGCTTGCCCTATACTTTTCAAGAGGAATGAGTTTTGGATGTTCCTGTAATGCCGGTGCTGCGGGGGCATATTGTGATGTTGTTCCCCAGAGTCTTTATATTTGCAACCATAACTACATGGACAGACACACTTCTACTAGAATTTCCTAAGTTGCCTCCTTGAATAAATGTTGATGTCCAAAATCAGGCAAAGGCATTGTTTCCTTTATATTGGAATCGAGTTTAGGTGATTGAAGCATTGAGTCTATTGCTCCTCTTCAAATAGGTCTCAGGAACAGAGAAGAAAAAGGAGATCCAAAAGTATGAAGCATGAAAGTAGTTAAAATATTAAGGCCCTTTGGTCTCCTTGATTGTACATAGGCTCATAACGTATATTCATATATATATATATATATATATATATATATTCATATTCAAATCAAGGAACCATGGGCAGCAATCATAACCACAGTATTGTCTTGAAAGGATCCGTTCAAGATTTATGCAAAAGAAAATCACATCACATTAAAGACATGAATAGAAATGAGTATTCGGTTTTTCAGTTCGGTTATCCGAATAGAGCAAATTTTAAACACTGAACCAAAACTGATAACTAAACTAACCGAAATTGAATTGACTGAAATATTTTGGTTCGATTAACCAAAATATATAAATATGAAAGTGATTTTAAATTAATAATAATAAAAAACACAATTACAACCAGTAATTAATAAATATTTTATTATTTAATGTGATTTATTATAATAATATTTATTATAACCATATTTATTAAATATAAATATATTTAAAGAGTTCACATAAACCCACATATGTATTTATTATAATAATATTTATTAAATATAAATATATATTATATTTATTTCAGTTTTTTAGTTATAATTGAAATTTTTTTTTCTACTAACCGGATCGAATATTGAAATCGAATTATTACAAAAATAAAAACCGAATATGTAATCAAAAGTTAAAATAATCGAACCAAAAAACCAAAATTAAATTTGATTTGGTTTTCGATTACGATTCGGTTTTGCTCACTCCTAGACATGAATGCTGTTCAAATGTTTGGAGGCATTTGGCAGGTTGAATTGTGCACGGGGCTTTTGATCATTGGGCTCTATTTTGTTGCCTTCATGACCTCCTTCTGGGAAACATCAGTAGTAATTAAAAAAAAAAAAAGCTTTTACACGTTGTTGAAGGAAGAGTTGTCTCTGGTTTTGTACATAGCATATTATCCTATATGCAAGATTAACTTACTTTTCACGAAAATGCAATAAATGTTAAATTTTTACATAAAAGTGCGATCTAAAATGTTATTCCAAAACGAGTGTTTGGGCAAAAATTTTGAAAATATCAAGTTTTTTAAAGAAAAAAAAAGGATCATGCACCAATACATAATGATATGACGTTGGAAAAGAGATACTCTTAACCATTTCTTTGGTTTATCGTTGGCCCAAAAAATGACTTATGACCAAGTCGTACCAAATCGACTTATGACAAAGTCACAATTGTCAAGATGTGTGCTATTTTATAAATAGAGGAGGCAATTCCAATATCACTATTATACATATAAGTGTATTATAATGTGCCGATACTTTTGTGATGATGTAGATTCTAATAAATTAGTATTATTAATTATATTGATTGAAGTAAACTCTTCCCGCACATCACACATGGGAGTATATGCTAGCTTTACAAATGTAATTAAATAATTAAAATGTCATTGTATCAGATTTAAAATATCAATATATTTCTTATCATGCACTATTCAATACTTCTCAGAATTTATTAACAAATTTTTTGATATAAACTTTTGAAAATTTTCCTTCTTTGAATTTTTGACTGTGCGTAAATTTTGATGCCCCATTTCTCATATTTATTAATTTTCTCTAAATTACCCCTATGGATATTCCATCAACCATAATCAAATAGAAGATAGAGAGGGGTATTAAGAAAGATGATTATGGTATTTTAGAAAAAACATGTCACAATTTTTATAATTAACTAATTTACTTAACTTCCTTAAGTTAATCAAATTAGTTAAATGGGTCCTATATTAAAAACCAGAAAAGTATCATGTTTAAAAAAAATCAAACTTATTATTATTATTGTTATCAGTAGATTTCTTGTCATATATTAAATTTTTCCTTCTTTGAATTTTTGACTGTGTATAAATTTTGATGCCCCAATAATAGGTGCTCTGCCTTGTCTTGCTTTCTCGAATCTGACAATACAAAGGCCTTTTGTAGTCAAAACTAAGGTGTGTGCGCTGGGTTGGAGAGAGATTGAAAAATGAAAATGGGAAAGTACAGTGGGAAGACATGATTTTATTGAACAAGATGAGAAGGGCAGAGGAATACATGAGAGATCAGTGAGACTGAGATGTCATCATCTAGATGACGTCGATGAGCGAGGAAGAGCCGAATGGCCTCTGGGAATAGCAGTCGAGGTTGGAGCCATAGCCGACACCCAGTATATCGCAGTATCTCTTGTAAAATCCAATGCGATCCGCCACCCTCGAGTCCTGGCCCCTCCCGCACTCCAGCCCTCCGTTGATGATGTTGGTGGTGGTTCCATACCCTGGAAGCCGACCCGCCGCCCTGTCAGCGCCGGAGGGTGTCCATCTCCCCGTAATGACGTCGTGGCACGATGGCTTCGGCGACTGCGCTGTCATCCAGAACCACAGAGCTGTCTTGAAGGATATCACAGCATTACTAGCCACCAGGTCCGGGTTGTTGAGCAAGTCCGCTCCTATCGCTCTTCCGCACTGCCCGTAGTTGTAGTTCCTGTCATTCACTCATCCCTAACCCATCAGCACATATCAAATAAGTTAAAATTATGCACATATATGTTCTGTATGTACCAGGAGAGTTGGATGGGTCCGCGGCCGTAGTATTGCTTGCCGGCAGCACATGGATACTGGGGACTGGGGGCACAGTAATTGCTTGGCGGATTCCGTTCCTGTTTGAAGCAGTAACCCCACGCGTAAGGACCGTCGGGAGCGCTGGGCCAACCGCCGGTGGTCTCATGGGAAGTTTGGCCAAGGAAAGCCGCGATCTCCCTCTTGCGCGTGGCAACATCGCTGGTGCTACCGAAGGCGGGGAAAGACTTGGCGGCTTCAATGAAGGCATCGTAGTTGTAGAAGTTTCTGGCAGGGCAGGCGGCGTCATTGCGGTGCTTGAGCATCTGGTTGAAGGTGTCCCTGGAGATGATGCCCGTGAGGCCACCGGAGGGAGGGGCGGTGCCACATTGGCTTTGGCAGCCAGGGCCGCAGTAATCATTTGTGGAACCGCACCAACCGAATTGGCTGCAGCAGAGGCCGCCGGGACACAAGGCACCGCCTGCTTGTCTTCCGCATTGCTCTGCAGATGACCCTCCCACCAGGAACCACACCAGCACACACAAGACAGCCCACATGGTGTTAATGTTATCCATTTGATGCGGAGAATCGAGGGATGATAGCTCCCTTATAAGTTACACAGGAAGAGGGTGGATCGAGGGGAAAGCGTCAAATTTAATTTTTTTTAAATATTTTTTTTTAAAAATAATTATTACAAATGCAGCAGCCGGGAAGGTCAGATGGTAATGTGGGGCCTACGGCGGCTGAGCAGACCTGTCGGCATTACCTTAATGAATGTGGTGACAGGGTTAATTAATTATACAGACCCACATGGCCCTTATCTCCTAGATCTTCTCTCCTCTTCAAGTAGTAATTAATAACTATAACCCACACTCACCGCCGCCGGAGATGCTACCCCAAATACTACCTCCCTCTTGTGTTTGTACAAGAGTAAGTTAAAGATTCGATTCATTTTTAAATATAAATATAAAATCTTAGTTTATATTTTATTTTTAATATTTATTTATTTTACTTTCAAATAATTTTTTCATTGATTATATATGTTAAGAAATCTCTATCAATAGGTACTTAAATAGACATGATTAATAGTGATATTTTAAAAAAACACAACACTTATTTATTACAGATAATTAATTTAACTAATTTTTTTAATATTTATAAATTAATTATATAGTTTTAATATCAAGGACCAGAATAATATGTTATTATGTGTTTGGGTATTTGAGTAGAAACCAAATAATAATTTTAAAAATAATTTTATAATATACGAAATAAATACATAAAAAAATTATCTCAATTTTCATAAAAATATTTTCTAAAAGTGCTTTTTGAGCACGTCGAACTCCCCTTTATACGTTTTTGGATCATCATGTTTGATTCGTGAGTTCCATGAGTGGACCTTACCGGGAGCACGCATAGCTCATTACCTCATTGCCTTCAACGAATTCGTTGAAAATCAAATTCTCATCTCTTCATAATCATTAAGTTCATTTTGATTTTAAATATAAAATTTATATTTTATATTTATTAATTTTTTTTAAATTACTCATATTAATATTTTTTAATTATAATCAAGTAAGAAAGAGAAGGGAAATATTAAGAAAGACGATTATAATGTTTTAGAAAAAAATATGTCATATTTTTTATAATTAACTAACTTACCTAACTTTTTTAATATAATCAAATTAGTTAAATGAATTTTATATTAAGGATTGGAGGAATATTTGATGTAGCAAAACATTGATATAAAGGTAATTGTTTTGGATAACTCTAATAATTTAACTTCATAACATTGGATTTGAATTTTTATAGAAATATAAGAAGTCATGAGTTATATGTGCTGTTGCTTGATATCATGCTACTCTTCCACTTTTAAATATAAAATCTTTATATATACTAGTATAAGAATCACAAGAGTATTTATAATTTAGTATGTATTGTATAGTTGAATGACTGGACAACTTGGACAAGCTAAAGGAGAAGGCCTTTTAAATTACTCCTCCGGTCCTTATTATAAGACCCAATTTGACTTTTTATTTGGTCCTAATTATAAGACCCAATCCATTTTCTCTTTTATATTTATGTATTTTTTTTCAAGATAATCCTTCTAATAATGATAGTTTTAACCAATATACTTAATTAGTAAGAATATTTTAGGAATAACAACACTTATTTATTATAAATAACCAACTTAACTTACTTTCTTAATCTCCTCAAATAAGTCAATTGGGTCTTATAATTAGGACCGGAGGAGTATGAGGATATAAGGGAGCAAAGTGTCAATGCTCAAGCACATGCCGAAAGAGAAGAATATATGAGGCATGTGCGGAAGAGAAGTAAGTATATTCAACGGACAATGAAACTTTTAACCTCTGAAGTTTGCCTCAATTAATATTGATTTGGTTCTAGAAATTTAATTTTCATAAATCAAGTCTCTTTTAAGTTATATTCATATGGTTTGAAGATATATACAATTCTAGACACGTGTAGTTTTTAATTCGGAAATGACGACTCCTGGTAGGTTACAGAAAAAAGCTGCCAATCCAATGAGATTGGGGTGTTTGAAAATATCCAAAAGTGCTTCTTAGAAGTATTTTTTTACAAAACGAGATAAACTCCTCCACATATTTATTTCGTATACTGTAAAAACACTTTTAAAATTATGGTTTTGATTCTATCCATAAAAACATGAAATTACGTGAGAAAGGACTTAGTTGGTAAAAGTTTCTTTTTTTTTTTTTTTGGCCAAAACTTAGTTGGTAAAAGTGAAACTTTAAAAATCCAATCAATAATTGAGGCAAATTTAAGGACTACAAGTTTCATTAAATATCCTAGCATTTAAAAACTTTGACATGTTTTCCTAAAAGCGAACGTACGTGCTCCATATATCATCATTGAGAGAAAAGCTAATAATTATTATTTGCGGTCCTAATTATAAAATGAGAAAAGTTAATCAGGCCTCCATGTCATTGACGCCTATCATCACAGTACTGTACTAAATTAAAGGACACAAAAAGCATGGCCCCTCATGCAGCAGAATACTTGGTTCGGAAAAAACAAGCAGCCGCAGACTCTTTTTTTTTTTTTTTTTTTTTGCGGTCAAACACCACGGCGGACTCATATCTTGGCTCTGTTTGGATAGCACCCCAAACCATGGTTTGGGGACCCAAACCATGGTTTGAGGAAAATGCTACCCAAACAGCCTCTCCAAAAACCAAAACCATGGTTTTGGGTCAAAACCATGGTTTTGACTCCAAAACCATGGTTTTGGAAAAAGCAAAATTTTTTTGCTTTTGGAGAAAAAAGGGAGAGTGTGAGGGCCTATATGATATGTATCTTGTTATTTTTTTTATAAACATATTTTTTTATAAATATATTTAATCTTATATTTTATAAATATATATAAACATTAATTATTTATTAATTATATTATCTTATGTATTATTAATTATGTTGGTAAAAAACATATTATTAACAATTTTATTTCTTCAAATGAAAATATATCATAAAATCTATTTTTTCTGTAATTATCATATTAACTTATGCCTTTTTTTTAGTAATTTGTATATATAAAAAGTGCTTCTGATAACAACTATCCAAACACTCTCACTTCTCAGAATCACTTTTTTACAAAATCTATTCTTCACAGAATCTATTTTTTTCAAAATCTATTCTCCAGAATCACTTTTCCAAACCACGGTTTGGTTTCATCCAAACACACCCAAGGGTAAAAGTCAAGAGCTTCTCACACCCAATGCCGCCATATGTATACTCTCTCCTTTTTTTGTTATAAGATTTTTTTTAAGCTAAATTATGTAGTTTAAGAAAACAATTAAAATTAGTTAAAAGTAATTAATATGTAGTAAATATTTTTTTTTTTCAAATATACCTTTATATATAAATGGATAAATGTGATGGAGTAATAGTGAGATAAATGAAGAAAAATAATGTATTAAATGTACTAAATTGGAGGTAAAATAGATAATACAATAAATATTCAGACAAATTCAAAAAAAAGTTATAAAAAGGACAGATCTATTTAAAAAATTAGATCTTGTAATAAAAGACAGAGCAGTATATTATATGTGCACTGTGAAATCACTTAACACGCTTGCGTATGCTCCGCACTGGCTCTTTCCTCCATATCACTTTTTTGTAGCAACTCTTCGTAAAGTCTAGCGGAGATGCCTGCGAAGCTCTCCATGGCCTCAAAAATTTGCTGCAGGCTTGCTTGTAAACTAGCGCTCCCACCATTTTCTGCTTTACTTCCTGTATTTGCTTCTGTAGCTTCTGCTAGCTCATCTCCCTTTACTACATTTCTCCCAACTTCTCCCTCTCCAGCATTACTTCCAACCTCTCTTGTTCCCATTTCTGAAGCACTCTCCTGCCAAACACATGCATACGCTCCACAACTTCCTTTTCAGATATTCTCTCCATGGCTTGGGACCACCGATTGCATCTTACAAATGCACAAGGAGCTCCCATTCTACCAGGGGAAAAAGCAACTACACCATCTGCTGTTTCTTCCGATTCATACAGCAGACATTTCAGAAGCCAATTATTCAGTGCTTTCACATACCTTTTCTGGGCACCTATCCGGCTAGAGAATTGCAAAGTCCAGTTGATCACCTCTTGTTCACGTTGCTTGGTAGCTTCATCAGCAATGCCAGTCTTCTTCTTGGATCCCATCCAACCAAGAATTCCGGCTTCTCTCATTGCTTCACACTGTATTCGGTGGCACTCAAGCATGGCTTTCCACATTCTTGCTAGCCTGAAACCCCCCCCCCCAAAAAAAAAAAAAAAGGTATCCGCACCTTGAGAGGAAACAAAACATACTAATAGAATACTCTACATATAAACAAAATCACGCGCGTCCTATATACATGTCCCCAAGGATATGTAAAAGTCAATTGGCAGAATACGACCACATCAAAACCACGAAAAACGCAAGAACAATAAATAAGAGCATGCTAGACCTATTATATTGAAGTAGTCTGCCGAACTAAACCTTGAAATTTACACAAGATCCTCACACTTTAAGTTCGGTCTTAATGATGAAAATTCAATAACAATCGCATTTTCCCACTCTCGTTTTGTACCTTGTTTTAAAAGCATATCACATTTGATGGTCATGCACAAGTTCACAAGGCTATCTTTAAATTCTAACAATCAAGTAGAAGAAAAACAAAGAGGATTCTATAACTGAAGATTGGCACCTATATATATATGTGTGTGTGTGTGTGTGTAAGCAATTGACAAAATGATAGCAGGAAAGTACCTACAATAACAACCACGTTTAGTCAAAAATTCATGGAGAACGCTCCCATGTTAGATAGTAAAAACATATAGCCGGCGAGGAATAGACACATATTCATGAGCTGTACAAATAGAGCTGCGAGTTCTTAACTTCACATAACCCTGGATCAATTCATTAAGTTGGGGCCACAGTTCTTCGTCCCTTATCTTATCTATCTTCATAGAAATCAGATCAACAACCTGAATGACCATTCTTATTTTTGTGGATAGTTTCTTAATTAAAGTTTGAGCTGCATCAACTTTGTTAAAATCGGCACCCCTGTCATCCAAACGCTTCAGCAATCGACACTTTCGATCGTGCAAGACTCGTATCTTTTCCTCTGCCTACAAAAATAAGACATAGTAGTTAATAAATAAATAAATAAATTCTAATGATTAACAAGACAGCGAGGTAGAAAAGAAAAGATACGAGTGATCAAACCCTAATGTACGAGTATTTAAAAAAACCACAAAAAGTTCATAGATGTAGGCTATTTAAAGATAAACGAGATGCTGGTAAACAAGTACGCATTCAACTCAACTTACCGAAGATCGAGTTAAATGCATATTGTGGAAGAAACTTCTGACTCTTTGGTGAAAATATCATGAGAAAAAAAGCATATATACCTCTACTTCCTTGTAGAGTTTCTTCTGCCAAAGATGAAGTTTCTGCAATGTAGAAGAAAGGTTGCGTGACCTCGTCAACAGATCTCCGTCAAGTTCCAAGTTCCTAGGATCAATCTTGTATGAGTACTTTGGAGATTGATGGTTGTGACACCATTAATGACAACGGGAGATCGACTAATTTTAACATCTTGGAAAAAGCTGGTTCATATGGATTGATAAAATTCAAAGCTCAGGGGCAAGCATAATAATTTGACGTCAGCACAAAAAACCAAGTTCAAATCAATCATTGACAGTGTAACTTAATGCATGCAATATACGCTCGAAGAACTTGTAGTAGTACTCAGCACAAATTAGTGAAGAGCAGCCTGAAAAGAAGGAACGTCCTCAAATAATACACAGATCAAGATAACAATAATGGATTGTGGAGGTAATAATTGAATTTAAGAGAAGTAGAGAAAATGAAAAAGAGCCGGCTTGCACCAGAAAATGGTGGAGGTAATAATTGAATTTAAGAGAAGTAGAGAAAATGAAAAAGAGCCGGCTTGCACCAGAAAATGCAGATGACTTACCTTGATAAGCCACATGTTTTCGATAACATGGAAGCGTTCCCACCTCAAGTATCTTAGCGATCTCCGTGCCAGACTCAGAAGCCCTTCGGAACTGAGCCTCAATCTAGCTGGCTAACTCAAAAGCATCCGGAGGACCACCTCGTTCCCCGGACATCTTATCATCATCCGCATGCACTTCATGCTCCACCACTTCCACGCCATCATTCTCCATTGAACCAAGCGGCATAGCTTGGTGAAGCGATGCCTCTGTAAGTTCAGCTTGGTTGTCTTTTGTGGATTTTGAATGAGTCCCAGCCCCATCATCTGCATCGCTTTGATCCTCCTGCACCGGTTCGACCAGCTCATACTCATAATCATCATCTTCCACATCAGGAATTCCCTCGTCCTCTTTTATTTGCTTCAAGTCCTGGCTCGTTGTGAGTTCAGAATGATGTCCATCCTCATCATAATAAGAGTTATGAAAATGCCAAGGTCAATAAATCCCTGGAGGTGGCTGAGATGAAGAAGCAACCGCCGACAAGTCTGGCCCGAATGGATGGGTTGAGCGATAGTACCCGCCGCTCCCGACGCCAGAAGTTTGATCACCGAAGTAGTGAGAAGGATTAGAATTGGTGTGAGAGAATGATGAGGAGTAAAATGAAGAATAGTCGCCCATGTGAACAGCGGGGGGACTGAAAGGCATCTGCTCATACACCTGGGAAGGGGGAGCAGTATGCTTCATAAATGCAGCAGATGGAAAGGAAACGTGACCTCGGGGATATGATTGGAGAGTATAAGTGAAAGGATGATGGGGTGGAGGCAAGGGAAGGTCGTGGTCGTCGTTGTGAGGAGGCAAAGAAGGAGCTGGGAAATGGTGGAGCTGTAGGAGGGAAAGAGCAATAGAGTGGAGGGAGTTGATATAGGAGAGGTGAGCGGCAGAGAGGGCATAGGAGTGACGAATAGTTTCATCGAGAAAGGCGCAACGCTGACGACAAAGGGCGACGGCGGGCAGATCGTTGAGGTTGGCGGCGGTGCAGCCCATGAGTGACGGCGATGGATGGGAGGGGGAATACTGAATTGATAGCATTAAATTGGTAATGAGGAGGAGGAGGAGGAGGGAATCTTATGCCAGCGAGGAGCCGAGTGTGACCGAAGGAGTGAGCAAGCACAAATTGGGCAGTCATGGAGTGGCCTGCTGTGTCATACGGTTAATTAGCGTCATGTTTATGATGATAATAACAATATAATGGACTAAAACAGAAAAAAGACACGAGAGAAGGAAGAATTAATAACCAAAATAAATATTCCTTTCTGGATGGAACAAATTTGAATTTGAGATGGATGTTCATTCATTCTACGACGTCGTGCGTGGTTTGTCTTATTTCAGTCAGCCATGTATCGAATCCACACCTCCGATCCCTGTGACAAATTAACCCCACACTCATCATCACCTACATACACTTCCATTTGTAATAACATATATTATTCAAGTAAATATTTGATGCCATATCTATATAACCTATAAACCTTATAGTTGTTCAGTGATTGGTCCACATGTTTCTCATCTATTGGTCTATGTCATTCTTGGTGCATGTATTTGTCTTCTAATTCCATTATCTATTGTTTTGCCAAGTATTAGCCGTCCACGTGTGCTTCGCTTTTATGTCTCGTGGGATCCAGCAAGAGCATCCGAAACATATCGAATTCCTTGTAAGCCAAGAAAAAATGTATCCACACGGTTCTTCGACTTCTGCCCTTTTTTTTTTTTTTATTCGACTTCTGCAAGGTTTTTTCGACTTCAGCCCTTTCTTTTCGTCGTATCATAATTCGCTTATTCTAATCTTCGGAGATTGAAGGCGCAGTAATAGGTATTATCCGCCTGCTATTTCTCTAATTTCACTTTATGCTCTCTTTCTTATTGTTTCTCTTCCTTATTCAAAATCTTCTCCTCTCTGGTCTCTTTGACTTAACCTTCAACGATTCAAGTGCTTGGCTTTGACTGATTTTTTAGGAACTCAGTAGATTACGGCAGTATTGCTGATTACGGCAGTATTGCTGATTACGGCAGAACGTGGCTATTTCTCTACTTCGGTAACCCTTTTTATTCCATTATTTTTCTGCTTCTTTCACTTTTCTTGTCTATTCGGTACTTCATTTTCTCCGGCCAGGTGTTAAAGATGCTTCTTGGTGTTCAATCTAGACAGCCCGAGTGGAAGTTCGGTTACTTCTTTTTGGTGAGTTAGCTGGGTACTGAATTACATAATTTTTACTATTTGTTATGGAAGACTCTTCTTTGCGGTTGTTTGAGAGTTGATCTATCCCACCCATTACAGTGATCTTTTTGTTTCCACACTTTGTTTCCTATCTGTTCGATTTCTCCATCTTACACCCCTTCCTCTCGGTCTTTTACTTCACATATTTGGTTGATGTGCCGTTCTATTTTCGCTGCTTTTTGTTTCTTTGTTTTTTTTTAATTGTTCTTACTGTAGCAATGATTATGGAGCAGCGTTTAGAAGAAATGAATAGCGAGATGATTGTTAGGAGTCATTAAAATCATGTTGGAAAAGAGCGAGAGGCCAAATTTCACTTCCAATCGAGGAGCTTATCCGATCCCACCTGAAGAGCATTTCTAAATCAAGCAGTCATTGCAATTTGTCGGAGGATTCAAAATTTAAATTCTTACAATAATAGATAAAATTGGCATTTGTTTGAAGAGCATTATTTGACATTGGTGTGGATGTTCAAGGAAATTTTTTGTTAGTTAAAAGGTGATCAAATAGTGTAATGTCTGTTTTGATATTTTTTTATCAAATTATTTTCTAATTAAGTTATTAATTTGATTTAATGTCTAGTAAGCCAAAGTTAGGGGAAGTGAAGTCATTATTAATTATTGTGTTGAGATTAAGTGTTGTAATGATCGTGTTTCATTTTTTTCCCCAACGTAATTATCGTGTTTCATATAGTAAATAAATAAATGCTCACAATGTCGGAGCGATTGCGATTTTTTCGGAGATTCAAGCTATAAATGTTTATAATAATAATAGATAAATCCAGCCATTTCTTCAAGAGCATTCTTTGATATTTATGTGCTTAACCTAAAATTAATTATTGAGATTATCATTTTATTAATTGGTTGGTTTTTATGAAATAAAATTATCTTTTAGGAGAGAATTTCCTTTTTTATGAATTAATGCACAGAAAAATGAAAAAAAAATATTGCGCTTCTTTTTGTTTATTATTTATATTTATTATTTATTATTGATCCAGTGATTAAATTTAAACTTGCTCCATAAATTGAGTAGTTATGACGATTCATTAGAGGATTCAAAATTTAATAGCTTAATATCCTGCTTATATTTGAATTTTCCAATTAGAGATTTATTTCAAGTTTTATTTTTTCCAAAGGATTTCATTTACCTTCCTTTGGATATGTTACTGCTTAAAGTTTTTTTCCTTTGATCTATGTGGTTTTTTTTAAATAAAAACAAAGATTTTATTTCTTGTCCTTTAATTTGGAATTCTTTATTTAATATATTTGAGTGTCATAATGATATGTGCCTATCTATTGATCTTCTGTTACATTGCATTTGGTTAATATAAAGTTGTATCAGATGAAGTGTGTGAAACTGAAATCGAAAGGGTATTATTAATATGTAATTAATTGTGCACAAATAAGTCTTCAAAGGAATTGGATAGAAAGGGCATATCTTTCCAATCACAATTTTAAGCCTAAGTTGGAAATACTTTGTGTCGTTTCATCCACTTCTCATCTAAAGTGGCATCTTCTTCTCAAAGTTATTCATGCCTTCTTTTTTTTTCTTATGTATCTTCTTCTTTTATTTTTCCAATTTCATTTGCTGTACTGTTGAACTCTATTATTATTTGCTATATCATTTTGTCTTTTCCAAGTTTTGGTAAGGTACTATTTTGATTTGATTTGATTTGATGATTTGAAAATTAAAAAGAGTAACGTATAAAGAAAAAATGTTAACGACTTTAGTTATTGATCTATGAATATATTTGGATGATGATTTGGAAGGGTCTCTTCGTATTTGTTTTAATGAGGTATAATGTGTGATTGGTTTGTGTCTCTCAAATTCTTTTTGAAAAAATAATTATCCAAATGTATTCAGTTGGACTAAACCAATTCAAATTATAGATTAATTTTAATTTTTTTCATAAAAATAAAAATCCATTTATAAATCTTTGCTTTGATTTTTGTTGTGAACCTATTTAAAGATCATTATTAGGCATCCTTCGCTTATAATTAGCCGTTTAAAGTTATTTGTTTCAATCATTATTTTGTTAATTACAAGGGCAGCTCAGTATTTTATCTTGGAGGTATTATAAATACGTTATATCATACACTAACTTCAAGGCGTTTTAGCTGGTCAAAAAAAAAAAAACTTCAAGGCGTTTTCATTTTATTCTAGATCTTTATTCATTGAAGAAAAAAGTTTTCCTAAACAACTTATTAAGTGGATGATATTTTTTTATCCTATTTATAAGTCACTTTCAACATATTTCATATAAACAAAAAAAAATCTTAAACTTTATTAACTTTTATTTAAAATTTAACAGCTATTCAACTTTATTCTTATTTAATATACATTATACCTCTTGTAAATAGAGTCAACATAATAATAAATGAAGAGTAAAATTGTACATTAATATAAAAAATTTCTCTCATTGCCGTACAATTAGGACTAAAAAGTGTCTTTTCTCTTTACCTTATAAATAAGACCATGGGAGTATGAGAAAAGATTATGATTGTTAAAAGGTTTTTACAAATTCCAATTAGGATTATACCATATTTCCCTTATTTACACCTGTGTTGTAATTTTTTTTTTTTGGGTTGAACAAGATGTTGAAAAATTAGTAGCTTGGGGTGGGATTGATCAATTTTTAATATAATAGGAGGTGCACTACTAATATTTTAGGGTGCTAAATGCTAGATGCACTTTGAAAAATATTTTAGGGTGCTGACTTTAGACCTTGTAATCATTCGGTTTCACATAGTAATTTATTAGTTTTGTAATCAAGTGGTTTGTTCAAATTTAGATTATCACAATTTTTTAAGGGATTCAAAATTTAACGTTTTTTATACATAGAAATTTATTAGATGCTAAGCTAATCAAGGAGCATCTTAGATCGCTAAAATTGCTGAGCATTATTTTCTTTGATATTTAGAGTCTCTCATCGATTCACTTTATCATTTAACTTCTTCACAAAATTTAAAATTTAAGTATTGAATGTGATATTAGTTTATATACAAAAAAATTATTGGCATTTCAATATTGAAACCTACAATAACACTATTAGTGCTTAATTGCATGGGTATGGCGTCTAGTTTTTTTAGTGTAACTAACAACCGCAGACACATTATTCACTATTGTAGTGGTTAAAATATGACTTTTCTAGCAGTTTTAACCGCAACAAATAACATTGGTAACGGTTAGACAAACCGCTAGAAAATCAAATGCAAGAAAGAGATTTCTAGCAGTTATGGGAACCGCTACACAGTATGGTCAAAACGTCATAAACTTTTTAGCGGTTAATATAATCGCTAGAAAAAACAAGTAGTCGAACAGCAAATTTGTAGCAGTTATAAACTGCTAGAAATTGCCGAAAAATTTCTAGCGGTTTGTTAACCGCTAGAAAGTTCTGAGCAAAATTTCATTTTGGTGCCAAAAATTTATAGCAGTTAATAACCACTAGAAAGTTTGGAGGAAATCAAATTTTGCCGAGAATCAAAATTTTGAAATTGGGGCTAATAATTTCTAGGGTTAGGAACCGCTAGAAATGTGACAGCAAATTTAAATTTTACGAAATTTGTCTCTCTTTTTTTAATTTTCTAGCGGTTTTGGAACCGCTAGAAAGTTTATTCCAGGAAAAAAATTGAGATGTTTGATTATTAAAAAATATAATATTATAAATTTAAAAACCATTAAGTAGATTATATTAGAAAATTTTTGTTAATATGTATAATTACCAATGTATTACATGTTATACATTTGAATTTTCTAATAAATAATAAGTAATTAAGTCATGATTGTGTCAAATGAAGTGAATTTAATTTAATAAGATAGTTGAATTGAAGATGAGATAGTTTATAATATTGACCCTTAACTGTTATGTTGAGAAGTGTTTGAATAAGTTGAGGGGCGTATGACAAATGTGAATAAGAAAAATCTGAAAGAAAAAGAGAAATAAATATGTTAGTAAATTATAAATAAAGACAAATAAAAGATATTAAGACTTATAAAAT
The DNA here is from genome assembly GCF_004799145.2 of Neltuma alba. NCBI lineage: Eukaryota > Viridiplantae > Streptophyta > Magnoliopsida > Fabales > Fabaceae > Neltuma > Neltuma alba. Next base: position 36,450 of record NW_021635713.1, read on the forward strand.
GAAAATCACCTTACCATATAATGAAGAGAAAAAAACCACCATATCAGAGAGTAAGAAAAAAAGAGAGAATTATAAAGAAGAAGGGGAGAGGAAGGAAAAGAGATAGGGTAAATGAATGAAGAGGTGATGTGGTATTTATAGTGATCAGCGAGATATTTGTAGTGATTTTTTTGCAGTGTTTTAATTCATTTTGTAGCGGCCTTATATTTTCTAGCGTATAATATAACCACTAGTATTTGTAGCGGTTATATAACCGCTACAAATTGTAATTTTTTACTTTTCAAAAAACTAAACCAATTTTAATTTATACATATTTATTTATGAAAGACAAATTTTTTGAATGATAAAAATTTTTGAAAATTCTATTCTTGATCATCATCCTGCCTGAAAAAAGATATTAAAAAAATTTATGTTAGAATTATAATATATTTAGAAAAAATTAGTAATTAGTAGTTAATTATTTAAATAATTTAAGAAAAGACATATATATGATAATTGTCAAATTATCGTCTTCTTGAGGAAAGAAGTTTTCAAAATTCAGGGGTTGGAAGGGTTTGCTGTCGTAAATAATGTCACCATCACCCATATCATAAAGATCCCGTGGCTTGAGATGAACGACCATATTCCAGTTTTTATGTTTCTCGTCCTCGACATAGTAAACTTGGTGTGCCTTGGAAGCAATAATATATGGCTCATCATCTTCAGATTCCCCTATATGAATAAGTCTAAAGAAATTAACAAAGGTGATGCCCAAGTAGTCAGTAGTGAGTCCCTGTGAAGTTGTCGTATTTGCCCAGGAGCACTTGAACAGAGTTACGGTGAAAAACTGGTAACTCAACTCAATGATGTCAATTAGCTTTCTATAGTAAGTGACGCCTCCAAAGCGCATATCGCCGTCATTGCTACTAGCATAACATTTCGTCCCGAATGTCCTGCAAACTTCAGAGTTTTGTGTGAGCAATCCCTGATCATGTCCAATCGTACAGAACTTGAAGCCGTTGACATTATAAGCGGTAAACCTTCGTGCATGGTCTAATGGACCGAGGGAAAGAGCTTTGAATTCATCTGTGTATGGGCTGTTGTCATTACGTATTTGACGTGTAAACCAACTGGGAAACTCTTTGTGGACTCTTTTATCAATGTCAGTGGAACGCGCCGGCCCTTGTAGCTGCCGCCTGAGGTAACTTCTAAACTCACTATAATGAAGTATAATTTGTTAGAAGAGTTAGTGAGAAACAAATATAAAGTGTAAAAGTTAGTGAGCTTATATAATATTTACTGCATGAAGGGTTCAACTTGGCTGCAATTTATCAAAACATGTCTGTGTGCCTGTAGTTTCTCTGTGGGAGTGAGTCTGAAGAATTCATATCCTCCAACTGGTTTCTCGACAAGAAGAAATAAAGTTGACGTGAAAGGACCGGGAGGAGAATCATCTACGCGATGCAAGCGGTTAAAAGATATCTCCATGTCATCAAAGTACCTTGAACAGAAAGTTAGGACCTCATCTCCGAAATAACCTTCTGCTATTGACCCCTCAGGCCACGCCTTATTCCTAACATATGATTTTAATTTTTCCAAGTACCTGCAGGTTAATATTCCATTAACAATTGCGAGCAAATGAAATAACAATGTGAAATTTAAAGAGGCGGGAATAAAAGATAATCTAGTACCTCTCTATAGGGTACATTCATCGATAGTGAACTGGGCCAGCAACCTTTGCTTCTCGAACAAGGTGGACAGTCAAGTGAACCATAACAGTGAAGAATGATGGAGGAAATATCATCTCCAAGTGACAAAGTGTAAGAATTATTTTATTTTGCAGCTGATCAAGCTCTTCCGCTATCAAGACCTTCTCACACAACTTCTTGAAAAATGAACACAATTCCACCAAAACCACTGATACATAAGAAGGAAGTGTGTTTTTCAAGGCCAATGGAAGTAACTGTTGCATAAGAACATGGGAATCATGACTTTTTAACCTAGTAACCTTTCGAGCCTACAGATCGATACACCTTGAGATGTTGCTAGAATATCTATCAGGTACTTTTATGTTCTTTAGCGTCGAAAGGAAGATATCCTTGTTTTGCTTCGTCAAGGTGAATTTAACTGCTTGAAACTTGTCGTTTTCATCAGGCCAAGCCTCTTCACGAATTCCCCAGGCCCGTAAATCTTTTCTAGCTGCGAGATGGTCTTTGGACTTTCCAGCTTCGTTGAAGGAAGAGTGAAAAATATGCTTCTCTTCCGCCATTGCATAGGTTGCGTATCAGATATCCCATGAGATCATCGTCCCAATCATTCGGGATCCATATTCTTACCAAACTCGACATTAACATCTTCTAACTGTGACAAAATATCCACACCAGACAAAATAACAGGAGGATCTCTCTTCTCTTGTTTCCCATCAAAGCAAATCTGTTGCAATCTAAATCTGTGCTTGGAATCGAGGGACCATCGATGTCCTATGAAGCACCACTTGCGACTGTGTGGAAGACGACATGGCACGTAATCAAAATTGCACTCAGGACAGGCCAATCCAGTATGCACGTTCCAGCCGAATAAAGTTCCCAAACAGGAAAAATCACTTATTGTCCACATCAAGGCTGCACAGAGGTTGAATAGTCGCTTGTCATATGAGTCATATGTCTCAACACCATTCATCCACAAGTTCATCAATTTGTGTATTAACGGTTGCAGGTATACATCTATATCATTTGTCAGTGTTTTCTTGCTAGGAATGATCATGGAAAGCAAAAAGGAGCTCTGCTTCTTGCACATCCAAGTTGGTAGATTGTATGGAATTAACACCACCAACTAGATACTATAACTTGTGCTCATATTTCCGAAGAGATTGAAACCATTGGTTGCTAACGCAAGATGTTTCTAGGATCACTGGCAAAGTCTAGAAATTTCGCATCAAATGTTTTTCACGCCTATAAATCTCGTGGGTGCTTTAACCTGCCATTTGGATTTTTCTCAGTCACATGCCACTCATGTGCTGAGCCATTTTTGATGACATATACATTCTTTGCAACCGCAGTTTCAAAGGAAAGTATCTAAGAAAATAATGTATTAAAAATTTCAAATAGCGAATATTTAAAGATTGAACAAGTAACACATTATAATCAATTGTATTGAGACTTTCAAATATCAAATATTTAGAGACGGAACAAGTAACACATTATAATAAATTGTACTTGAGAATTTTGGCTGGTTTCTTCTTCTGCTTTTTCCCTTTCCGTACCGACTTATAACGAGACGTCTTACATCTCGTACAAATCTCCTTGTTTGCATCATCTCCCCAGTACAACATATAGTTGTTTAGGCATGCATCTGTCTTCTTGTAGTTCAAGCCAAACTTGTTAATAATCTTTTTTACTCCATAAAAAGATGGAGGGAATTCAGCTTGAGGGAAAGCATCTCCCAGTAATTCCAATAGCATGGACATCGTCTTGTCAGTCATACCACACAAGCATTTGATATGATACAACCTCACCAAGAATGACAGCTTAGAATACTTTGTGCACCCAGAATAAAGAGGCATATCAGCTTCGCTCATGAGGTCAAAAAATTCCCGAGCAGTTTCGTTTCTAAGAAACTTCAGTTGAGGCCCTTCTACTTCATCTTCGTTGGGATCTTCACTTTCGTGAACGCCAAAAGCATCACGCAAATCATAGTTCATGGCATCGGCTTCATCCACTCAAACTCCCATCCGTAAAACTACTGGAACTGACTCAACAACCATATCTAGTCATTCCCCATGTAGTTGTCAAAATACATACTCTCGCGGGAAGGGCTTAAAGATCAAATGTTCTCTAACAATATCTCTGGGATGCCACTTCTTGAAATTACATTTAGGACATGGACACTGAATCTTACCGTTTACGGCTGCATTGGCAAAAGCAAAATCCAAGAAATAGTTTAGACCAGCCAAGTATTGCGGAGTCGACCGATGCAAGTTGATCCACGACCTATCCATCACTAATGTTACTCAAATTTCGTGAACATATGACATGGGAAGCTCAAAGAGAAGTTAAAATGACTTTCAGATGGAGTTCTTTAGCTTATAAAGGAGGCTGCCAACAGATGCATAACGATCAAATTTTTGTAGCGGTTATAAACCGCTAGAAATTTCTAGCAGTTTTAACAGCTAGAAATTTGAATTCAGAAGCATTTTCTAGCGGTTTAAGATTTTCTAGCTGTTTATAACCGGTAGAAGTTTCGAGCCGGGAGGAAAATTTGAATATTCCAACAATTATCCATTTTCTATAAACAGCTAGAAATTTTTTTGGTAACGGTTATTTATTTTCTAGTAGTTTATAACCACTAGAAAGTTCGAGGGAGGAGAGAAATTTGAATTTCATTGTAACGGGTGACTTTTCTAGCGGTTAACTAACCGCTAGAAATTGTTAACATTTACCAGTTTTGTAGCAGTTTATAACCGCTAGAAAGTGTCAGTTAGAATAAATTAATATTTATTAAATTAACTTTTACAAAAATAATAAAATAATAAATAGGTATTAAAAGGTATCAATAATATATGTATGCATAAAATTAAAAAAATTCCATGATATGTTAAATATTAAAATACATATTCCAAGAATGAATTTTAATGTTAAAAGGATATATGTTTAGCATGTTTTATATAGTGCAACACTATATTAATTAATACTTGATATAAATAAAATTATAGAAATAAATAATAAAAGTAAACAAATAAACATAAAATTCAAATAAATATCCACATAAAACATAAGATAATAAAATCCAAATCTAAATAAAATCCTACACAAGGAAAACAGGAGAAATTAGGAGTGAAGGGCAGAAGCAGCATCATCGTGATCGTCGGGCGCGAGATCCTCTTGTTGGGGATGGGCAGGCTGCTGATTGTGCTGGGGCTGGACTGGCTGCTGGTCGTGCAGGGGCTGGACTGGTGGCAGGTGTATGTCAGGGTCTCGAGAATCGGGATGTTTAGAGTGATAGCGATCACCACATCGCGCATGGCCATAGCAGCTGCCTTCAACTTGATTTGAACCTTTTTAGTCGCCTTGGGTTAAATCAAAAATAAAACCAAATTATGCAGTAAAACACAACTCGGGTCGTGTCTCTTGAGGAGCCTTTTGTTAATTCTTAAGTTAACTAAGTGATAAAGAATAAAAAGGGGGGTTGAAAAAGGATTTTTCAATTAATAAAACTAATTATGAAAATAAGAATTAAATCTAAACTATTTTTTTTGGGTATTTTTAATAAAGAAAGAATGAAAAATGCAAGTTTGAATTTTAGAAAATCAGTGATGAGAATGCTTCTTGAAAACAGAATGTAGCTATCCTTGCTTAATAAAAGATATAGGAGTAAAATAATTCACCAAGTTAAGAAAAACAACCCCAAACACGGTTTGGGTCAAGTAAACTCAACACTTAACTACCCTAAACGCTAGATAGTAATCAAGTTGTTAAGTTACTTTTAAAAACCACTTGATGTGCAATTTAAATTGAGTTAATAAAACTTGTTTCCCTCTCAAAGAATGCTCACGGAGACACTCAATTGCAATACATCTCAATCATAAAATCTAACAACGCGCCAGATAAAATAATTTCAATAATTGCAAGGGAAATATATATAAATTCAAATCCCAAGTAATACAACTCAAATTAAACTGCAAAAATCCAATTAACAGAAATTGTAACGCATAATCTCAGTCTCCAAATCAAATGAAATATTCCTAACACAGGAAAAATCTAATGAAGTCCAAGAGAAAATTAATTGGAAAACTAAATACTCCCCTAGTTGAAGCTCCAAGCTCAAGCTACTCCTCCATCTTCAAGAAGCACAAAGGAATTAGCCTCTCATAGCTCTAGAAGAATCCACAATATATTTGAAGCAATGAGAATTCATGGAGGCTACAGTGAAAGATGAATGTGAGGATTGGCCGTATAAAAATAAAAGAGGAAGCAGTTACATCCTTGGCCGAAAGAAAGAGATGAGAGTTGGATGTGAGATCGGCGGTGTATGCGTGAGTGAATATATGAAGATTGGTGCTGTGCGTATGCGGCTATGAGAAGTGTATGTGGGTGTGGATATGGCCGAAAGGGAAAAGACAAAAACTGGTGGAAAAGGGATTTGGTGTGGCGGCGTACGAAGGTAGCGTGTGTGTGAGAGAATCTGAAGGCTTGTGAGGCGTCCCATATGAGTGTGTGTACGGTGATATATATAGGAATGGAATAGGGGGGCGGCTGTGATATATGCGTGAAGGAGGAGATATAATATATATCCAAATCAAATCTCAAAGATAGGCATGTGGATAATTTCTGTGTCCTCTTTTTGAATCCATAAAAATATAGATAATATCATATCTGATGCCATCCAAGCTGTGTCTCCAATTTCCTTCTTTTTGCATTTTTTATTTCCTTCCTTTCAGCTTTCTATGATCTTTATTTCCTTATTTTTAAGGCCTGCAAAAGATAAAATGAGATGCTATCATAAAATCCAAAATCAATTATTTAAAAAGAGATAAAAATATGATAAGATCTTCTATTAAATCTCTAATTTCATGCAATTAATATTTGATTCAAAATATCTACAATCAATGCAATTTATCCCACTTTAATTGATAAATATCTCTAAAAAGATATCAAATAATATATTAAAATCAGCATTTATCAACTCCCCCACACTTGAACTTTTGCACTCCTGAGCAAAATGATCAATCACATGAAAAATCAAGACTAACACCAAGAGCAATTAAAGAGTTATACAAATTCATGAAAAGAATATAATAATCCAATAAATGATATCTAACAAACTAGCAAAATTCATAGTTAAAACCAATGCAAAGGATTAGTCAAGTATGTAATCAACCTTGAAAGTGAATAAATGAGAGAAAGCTCTTAAAGATAATAGTGTTTCACTCATGTCACCTCATTGGGGTAATTTTCACTCAGATCTACTTAATTCACACTCTATCATAGGCTTGTAACAACTCTATTGTCTCAATTACTACCACAATTATACAATAAATCATGAGGACTTTAAAGGGTTGTAATGATGGAATTAGGCCACATGGAATGAATGAGAAAAATGACAAGAACTATGCATGCACATATGAATGATAAGCATCTTAAATACCACTAGATATTCCATAAAATCATGTTTCATAGAGCTACTTTTGCTACTTCACAGAATCCAAAGGAATGCCTTATTTCCCATACTCCTTTTTTTTTTTCTTTTTCTATTTTTTTTGTTTTTTTTTTCATATTCAACTTTTTTTTTTCACTCCTCTCTTTTTTTTCTTTTTTTTTTTTTTTTTTGAAATTGGCATTCAAACACATTATGAAAGATAGTAGCAACATTCTATGATATGACAAGTCATGAGTATGTTAAGATGCTTTGAGAATGTAATTGAGATGTACATGCATTGTCGCTTGTCGAAAACGAGAATAAAAAGAAAGTGAAGGCTCAAAAGGTATGCAATGGATAAAATTGATAGAGGTTTGTGTTTGGGATAATAGGGTTATAAATATGAATGCCTCAATCACTTTTATCATATAATCACTGTAATTAGACTAAGAGTTGAAACAAGTTCTGCAGAATAAAAAATTAAGTTGATAATCACACACAAAGAAAGGAAATTAGGCCCAAAAATCTTCCAACAAGGTTTATTCTCTCATGTTCACTCACATTGGCTAATTAGACACTAAACTAATCACAAAGCATTAATCAAACTACTCAAATTTTTAGCTGTAGGAGTATCATAAATCAAAGCATTATATTCAATCATGAACAAGCATAACTCAAAATTAAACTAGTGAAAGTCTCTCTCTGTTTTTTTTTTTTTTCAAAACAGAGTAGCAATAGTCAAAGTACGGGGCATAGTGAGCAACAGAATCACCAATACTAATGGCAGAATTAGTAGGGCTCAATCAATCAAAGAATTTCAATGTGAAATAGAAAGGTTCACAAATGTAGAACATGGAGGTCCTCCCCCACACTTAGCCAATACATTGTCCTCAATGTATTTCAAAACACACTATCCTTACCAGACTCCCATGTAAAGACTAAGTGTTGAGTGGATAAAGCAGAAAGCTTGGAGCATTTATTAACTAACAAGAAGGGAAAGAGAGAGAAAAAAAAAAAAATAATCCTAACTACTACTACTGGAATGGCCCTCCCCCCACACTTATCTCAAACATTCATGTTCAAAACATTTCACAGGCAGACATATGCATGATATGAGAGATAGAGAGAGGAAAGGGACAACCTGGCCTCATGGAGGTTTTGTACTGTCGTGGTAGAGCTTGAGAAGGTGTCCGTTGACTTTGAATTCTGATCCACTAGCCTCATCAAGTAGCTCTACCGTCCCGAAGTCATGCACTTTGGTGACTTTGTATGGCCCATCCCAACGGGTTTTAAACTTTCCTGGTTTGAGTGCAAATCGGGCTTTGAAAAGTAGTACTTGGTCACCAACTTGAAAGTGCTTTCGCAGTATCTTCTGGTCATGAATCTGCTTGGTTTTCTCTTTATATATGCGGGAACTCTCATAAGCGTCCAACCGCATCTCTTCTAGTTCCTGTAACTGCAACTTCCTTTCCAGACCAGATTCCTCTAGGTCCATATTGCACATCTTCACTGCCCAGTAGGTCTTATGCTCCAGTTCAACCGGAATATGACATGCTTTCCCATAAACAAGCCGGTATGGGGACATTCCTATCGGTGTTTTGAAGGCAGTTCTATATGCCCAGAGTGCTTCTTCCAACCTCAAGCTCCAATCCTTTCTCGAAGGCTTCACTATCTTTTCTAAGATCTGCTTGATTTCTCTGTTAGAAACTTCTGCTTGCCCATTTGTCTGTGGATGATAAGCAGTGGATGTTTTGTGGGTAACCCCAAACTTTGCAAGCAAACCATTGATAATCCGGTTGCAAAAATGGGTACCTCTGTCACTTATTATAGCCCTTGGTACCCCAAATCTACAAAAGATAGACTTAAGAAACTTGGAGACCGTTTGGCCGTCATCTTTCCTAGTAGGGATGGCTTCTACCCACCTAGATAAGTAATCTACTGCTAACAATATGTAATTAAAACCTGCAGACGGTGGAAAGGGACCCATAAAATCAATTCCCCAAACATCAAATACCTCACAGAATAACATATGGTGCTGCGGCATTTCATGCCTTTTACCTAGCCCCCCAAACCTCTGGCATTTATCACATGCCTTACAATACAAGTAAGCATCCTTAAACAAAGTTGGCCAGTAAAATCCAGCATCTAATACTTTCCTAGAGGTCTTTTTAGAGCTAAAGTGTCCCCCACAACTCAATGAATGGCAAGCAGAAAGGATGGATTGGAATTCTATCTCTGGTACACATTTTCTAATGATCTGGTCATTGCAAATTCTCCACAGGTGTGGTTCATCCCATACATAGTACTGGGCTTCTCTCTTGAGCTTCTTCACCTGAAATGGAGACAAATAATCAGGAATCAATCCTAATACCAAATAATTAACCAAGTCAGCAAACCAGGTTCTTTCAAACCCACAGCACATAGAGCAACATCAGGAAAATCATCACAAACTAAATTAGAATCATCTACTCCCCTTGTATCACTAGGAAGTCGACTGAGATGATCTGCAACATGATTCTCTGCTCCGGCTCGATCCTTGATCTCAATATTGAATTCTTGCATAAGTAGAGCCCAACGGAGCAGCGAGGCTTAGACTGTGGCTTTTTAAACAAATACCGAACAGCTGCATGATCTGTGAACACTACAACCTTAGAGTTGATCAAATATGGCCTAAATTTATCCAAAGCAAACACAATGGCAAACAACTCTTTCTCAGTGGTTGTATAATTACACTGAGCAGCATCCAAAGTTTTTGATGCATAAGCAATGACCTTAGAGACCTTACCATCTCTTTGGCCAAGCATTGCTCCAACAGCACCATTAGAAGCATCACAAGACAGTTCAAAGGCAAGTTCCCAGTTAGGGGCAGTCAGAATAGGAGGGGTAATCAGTCTATGTCTTAGTTCATCAAATGCATGCTTACAGTTATCATCAAAAACAAAGTCAACATCTTTTTGAAGAAGCTTTGACAAAGGCAGAGATATTTTGCTAAAATCTTTTATGAATCTGCGGTAAAAACCAACATGCCCCAGAAAGGATCTTAAGTCCTTAAGTGAAGAAGGGTAGGGCAAGGAAGAAATAACCTCAACTTTTGCCTTGTCAACCTGAATACCATTTTTAGAAATCACATGTCCTAGCACGATGCCTTGAGTTACCATGAAATGACATTTCTCATAGTTCAAAACGAGCTTCTTCTCAATACATCGAGCTAGGATTTGATCAAGACTAGATAAGCAAGCATCAAATGACTCACCATAAACTGTAAAATCATCCATGAAAACATCCATGCAATGCTCAAGAAAATCATAAAATATAGACATCATGCAGCGTTGAAAAGTACCAGGAGCATTACAAAGACCAAAAGGCATCCTCCTATAAGCAAAAGTACCAAACGGGCAGGTGAAAGTGGTCTTCTCTTGATCCTCAGGAGCTATAGGGATTTGAAAGTATCCAGAGAACCCATCTAAGAAGCAGTAATGACTCTTTCCCGCTAATCTCTCTAACATCTGATCAATAAAAGGCAATGGGAAATGGTCCTTCCTAGTGGCTTCATTAAGCCTCCTATAATCAATGCATACCCGCCACGAATTTTGAACCCTAGTGGGGATTAACTCATCATTGTCATTTTTAACTACAGTCAACCCACTCTTCTTAGGTACTACCTGAACCGGACTAACCCACTCACTATCAGAAATAGGATATATGATCCCTGCACTCAAAAGTTTGGTGACTTCTTTTCTCACAACATCTAGGATCAATGGGTTAAGACGCCTCTGGGGCTGTCTAACAGGTTTGGAGTCCTCAGTAAGTAGTATCCTATGGGTACAAACAGTTGGACTGATCCCAGGAATATCAGCTAATGTCCACCCAATCGCCTCTCTGTTTTTCCTAAGCACACAAAGCAACTTAGTCCTCTTCATCAGCGGATAAAGCATTTGAAATAATCACAGGCAAGTGTTCATCATGCTCAAGAAATGCATATTTAAGATTAGAAGGTAGAGACTTCAGTTCAAGGGTCGGGGGTTGAACAATAGAAGGGATTAACTTAGGGAGTTTAAGAGAACAAAGAGAACTCCCTTTTGTAGCCTCAACTAGGTAGCTCAGATTCAGCTCCCTTGAATCTACCTTTTGCTCATTGGCCTTCCCAAGTGTTGAGTCAACTTCAGGTTGACCTATAGCAGCAACAAACTTGGGGTTTTCATCCTTCACACCTGCATCACAACTAGAAACAAGATCTTGCAAGTATTTCAAAGTATGAGGAGAAATAATAGAGTGATTAGAAAGTGCAAGTGAATGTTCTCATAATGCCCTTTATCCTTAGGTAAAGATTGCCTTGGTTGCTGATCAAAGACATGAGTAGGGGAACTAGATGGAATTGGCCTCTCTGTTGAGCCAACATTATCACTTTCAGCTACAATCTCAGATTCCATAAAAGTATCTGCACATTCAAGAAGCAAATCCTTTCCCAAACTAAGGTCACTTGCAAAAGCAGAGTCAGTATCACAGAGAGAAAAGGTATAAACCTGTGAAGTGGAGAGGGTACTGCTAATCTCAAAATCAGAATATATCATGTCGCTATCACAAGTATCAGAAAGAGAGTATATAGAAGGAAGAGAGGAAAAATACTCATCATAAGCAGACATGGCATCATCAAGCTCAGAAGAATCATGTTCAACAGGCATAGGCAAGTAGTTATCATCATGCAAATTCAATTCAAAATCATCCCTTGCCTCTTCAATGGCTAAATCAATAGCATTAACACCTAACAAAGAGTAATCCTCATAGGGGTGTTTCATGGCTTCATACATGTTAAAACATATCTTATGATTCCCAACCTCCATGGTTATGGCACCTTCTTTCATATCAATAATGGTATTTGCTGTTCTAAGGAAGGGCCTGCCTAAGATGAGAGTGGATTCACTGGCTAACTCATTAGACACATCTAGAACATAGAAATCAGCTGGGAAAACGAGGTCTTTCACTTTAACCAATATGTCCTCTAAGATACCATCAGGGTGCCTAATGGACCTATCAGCTAACTGTAACACAACACTGGTGGGTTTGACTGCTTTAATTCCTAGGGCGATGTAAACAGATTTAGGCATTACATTAATTGCGGCCCCTAAATCTAGCAGTGCAGCGGCTATGTTCACTGGTCCAATGGTACAGGGAATGGTATAGGCACCTGGATCTTGGCACTTTATGGGAAGTTGAGGCTTAAAGATAGCTGACACATTAGAGCTCAGTTGAACTCTTTCATTAGGCCTAAACTTCTCTTGTGAGTGCACAAATCCTTTAGAAACTTACAATATGCAGGCATGCTTTTAATCATGTTCAGAAAGGCATATTTACTTCTAGCTTACTAAAGAATTCAATCATTTCCTTTTGGGTTTGTTCATCATGCAGTTTCTTACCTCTAAAGTAAGCATTAGGAAAGGGAATGTCAGAAATCTTTACCTCTTTACCTTTTGGCGTTAAGGCTCCTTGCATAGTTGATTCGCTTTTCTCATGTGTGGTTGGAGCTTTTTCATTGATCTCTTCCAGAAGTGGTTGACTTGCCACTTGAGATCCTGGCCCATCAGTAGACCTTGCTCCATCTTGAGTAATTTCAGGATTCTTGTCGATCAGTTCTTTCTTCTTGGTGCTTTCAGAGTGCTTCAGCTTCATAGGAGTTAACGGAGAGCTATCACATTCAATTTCCTCATCAACTTCTTCGTCATCCTCATTAGAGAATTTGACCACCCTCCCACTTCTCAGATTGATGGCATTAAGGGATTTGGGATTGATCACAGTATTTGAGGGTAGTCCACCCCCATTCTTGGCTTGCAAATCGCTCACAGTATTGGAAACTTGAGTCAGGTGAGATGTCAAAGTGTTATTCTTCATTTCTAATGCCTCAAACCTTTTACAAAGGTTTGTCAATTGAGCACTATCATTCACCTTATCTCCCTGCATCTTTTGGAGAATCGAAGCAATAGAGGAGAATTGGCTATCATTTAGGGCCTTATCTTCCCTTAATCGGTTATCCATATTATTAAGCTGAGCAGACATACTCTTCAGAAGTTGGCTGGTCTCATCACTCTTTGGTTGAGAGAGTGAATTATCCTGGAGTGGAATAACCATTCTTGAGGTGTCTTGAAACTGGTTAGAAGGAATACCATTGCCTTGTGAAAAATGATTCTGTCCTCTAGCCTCATTATTCCTCCAACTAAATCTAGGATTGTCTCTCCACCCCTCATTGTATGTGTTGGAATATGGGTCCCATTTCTGATTGTTAGTGCGACCTTGATACATTGCAGAAACTTCCTCAATTCTGGATGGGCAAACACTGCTAAGATGCATAGGGGAAGCACAGAATTCACAACTTGGGGCTACCAGGGCTTGAGAAGTACCCATGGCATTACATTGTTTTGGGCCCTTGTCATTTTCTAGCCTCTCCAGTCTTCTATCAATTTTTTCCATAAATAATTCAATTCATCAGTAGAAGAAGATGAAGCTACCTCCCTCACAAATTGTCTGTCTCTAGTACCATACTGTTGATCATTTGTAGCAGTTTTCTCAAATAAGTCCCAGGCACCTTGTGGAGTGAGATCGAGTATCGAACCATTAGCAGCAGCATTAATAGTTCTCTGATGAAGTGGCAAAAGACCCTCATAGAAATACTGAACCAAATTAGATTTGGAAATCTGATGATTAGGGCAACGAGCCATCATGGTGAGAAACCTGGTCCAATATTCATAAAACGATTCTCCTTCATCTTGTTGTGCACCAAAAATAGCTTTCTTAAGCTTAGAAGATCGGGATGCAGGAAAGAACTTTTCAAGAAATGCTGTCTTGAGTTGCTCCCACGTAAGTGTAGTGTAGTGCTGAGGAAGTGTTCTTAACCATTCTTTAGCTTTTCCTTCCATGGTGAAATGAAAGGTTCTCCTCAAAACTTCCTCGACATCAGCACCTTGGGGCTTCATGGTGGAACACACCATCATCATGGTCTCAATGTGTCCGTAGGGGTCATCTCCTGAAAGGCCAAAAAATTTAGGCAAAGCATTAATCAAATTTCCTTTAATTTCAAAATTGGGATTAAAATTGTAAAAACCATGAGGATCAAAATTCACAGTAGAGTTGTTTATTTCTCTAAGACTCCTCTGATCTTCACCATTATTCCTAGGTCTGTTATTTTCCTCATGACCATTATTGTCCCTATTGCCCCTATTTCCATTTCCACTATTTTCACCATTACCCCTATTCTCAGTACGATCAGCCATGTCTAAAACTTGGTTAGCTGTACTAGGAATGTGTTGTTCTAAAAGAAGTTCCCTATCACTCTTTTGACCCTTTTTCTTATTTTTCCTTTTAAGTTGTTTCAAAGGTATGTCAAACTCAGGATCGTCAAGTAGGGTTTCTTTATCTCTGGTCATACACAAAGAAATTCAGAACAGCAATGTGCGAAAATGAATGAAGATTAATGCAAAAATGCAAAATGCAATGCAAGATATGCAAATAAGACAAAAAAAATGAAATAATTAAAATAAAATGAGAATTTTTTTTTAAATTTTTTTTTGAATGATATGCAAATGCAACCTAAACTAGAAAAAAAAAATTCAAAGAAAATATAAAGAAAAGAAAAAAAAAACTGACACTTAGTTTACTAAGGAACCAATTACTTGGCTCCCCGGCAACGGCGCCACTTGATTTGACCTTTTTAGTCGCCTTGGGTTAAATCAAAAATAAAACCAAATTATGCAGTAAAGCACAACTCGGGTCGTGTCTCTTGAGGAGCCTTTTATTAATTCCTAAGTTAACTAAGTGACAAAGAATAAAAAGGGGGTTGAAAAAGGATTTTTCAATTAATAAAACTAATTATGAAAATAAGAATTAAATCTAAACTATTTTTTTTGGGTATTTTTAATAAAGAAAGAATGAAAAATGCAAATTTGAATTTTAGAAAATCAGTGATGAGAATGCTTCTTGAAAACAGAATGTAGCTATCCTTGCTTAATAAAAGATATGGGAGTAAAATAATTCACCAAGTTAAGAAAAACAACCCCAAACACGGTTTGGGTCAAGTAAACTCAACACTTAACTACCCTAAACGCTAGATAGTAATCAAGTTATTAAGTTACTTTTAAAAACCACTTGATGTGCAATTTAAATTGAGTTAATAAAACTTGTTTCCCTCTCAAAGAATGCTCACGGAGACACTCAATTGCAATACATCTCAATCATAAAATCTAACAACGCGCCAGATAAAATAATTTTAATAATGCAAAGGAAATATATATAAATTCAAATCCCAAGTAATACAACTCAAATTAAACTGCAAAAATCCAATTAACAGAAATTGTAACGCATAATCTCAGTCTCCAAATCAAATGAAATATTCCTAACACAGGAAAAATCTAATGAAGTCCAAGAGAAAATTAATTGGAAAACTAAATACTCCCCTAGTTGAAGCTCCAAGCTCAAGCTACTCCTCCATCTTCAAGAAGCACAAAGGAATTAGCCTCTCATAGCTCTAGAAGAATCCACAATATATTTGAAGCAATGAGAATTCATGGAGGCTACAGTGAAAGATGAATGTGAGGATTGGCCGTATAAAAATAAAAGAGGAAGCAGTTACGTCCTTGGCCGAAAGAAAGAGATGAGAGTTGGATGTGAGATCGGCGGTGTATGCGTGAGTGAATATATGAAGATTGGTGCTGTGCGTATGCGGCTATGAGAAGTGTATGTGGGTGTGGATATGGCCGAAAGGGAAAAGACAAAAACTGGTGGAAAAGGGATTTGGTGTGGCGGCGTACGAAGGTAGCGTGTGTGTGAGAGAATCTGAAGGCTTGTGAGGCGTCCCATATGAGTGTGTGTACGGTGATATATATAGGAATGGAACAGGGGGGGCTGTGATATCTGCGTGAAGGAGGAGATATAATATATATCCAAATCAAATCTCAAAGATAGGCATGTGGATAATTTCCGTGTCCTCTTTTTGAATCCATAAAAATATAGATAATATCATATCTGATGCCATCCAAGCTGTGTCTCCAATTTCCTTCTTTTTGCATTTTTTATTTCCTTCCTTTCAGCTTTCTATGATCTTTATTTCCTTATTTTTAAGGCCTGCAAAAGATAAAATGAGATGCTATCATAAAATCCAAAATCAATTATTTAAAAAGAGATAAAAATATGATAAGATCTTCTATTAAATCTCTAATTTCATGCAATTAATATTTGATTCAAAATATCTACAATCAATGCAATTTATCCCACTTTAATTGATAAATATCTCTAAAAAGATATCAAATAATATATTAAAATCAGCATTTATCAACTGGTCAAGCTGCAACTGGAATTGACGATCACCCTCCTCCATCTCTTGCCTAACCTCCTGTCGCAGCTCGTCTGAGGATGAGGAACCCGGCTGCTTTGCTCCTGCGCTCGCCTGAGAGCTCCCTGCAGTGTATGAAGGGCCAACGCAACCCGAGCAAGGCAACCTAGTTGGTGTGGGTCCAAGACCAAGCCCGCTAACTCGACCAAGGTGTTGCGCTCGGCCACAACCAGCAAAAAGTGAGGCGGTGGGATCCAAGACAGAGTCCTGAGACTCACGCAGCTCGGTATTGACCTGAGTCATCCGCGCTTATCAAAATTAATATAAAAATATTAATTAGTATGAAATAATATTTATACTGCGATATGATATTAATATTTAATTAATTACTTACCGCCATCTCTTCAACCTCATCCGACGCAGGCCAGTCTCGAGGTCTATACAGAATCGGCCACATCTCGCTATAGGTGGGCGTGTATCCCCGCTCTTGTCGCGTCTTTTCTCTCTGTAAATGAAATGAAAGAAATTATTAATTACAAATTAAATACATATACACATTTAACAAATTCTTTGCAAGTACTTACAATCTCGTCATAGGTGATAGCAAAGCTCTTGGATCTAACCCGATGATGTATTGTCTGCTACCTGACTCTCCTAGTATTTCTCTGGGAAAGAGCCTGAAACAAAATGTAAAAAAAAATAAATTAAATTAGTCAAATTGGACAAAAAATAAAAAAATTATAATTAATGCAATATTATCATACTATCTGCTCAGCGGACATCCTAAAATAAACATAACTCGACGAGTCTTGCTCCGGAACTCCACCGGGTATATCTACCAGTATCTTTTGCAGGGGCCTCGTCCCGTCACCTTTCTTCTCCCGCCATAGGTCAGCCCTCCTGTTCTTCCATGCTACCCCAAGTCTCTTGATCGTATCTGCCCTCAACTCCTCTCCTAGTATAAATTTACTTTGTAATTAAAAAAAAGAATTATATTCATTTCGCTAATATAAATAAAAATAAATTAAATAAATAAAAAATTATAATCAAACAATTAAGAATTTAAATAAAAAATATATATTCATTTAAATAATTTAAAAATATTATAAATAAAAAATAAATTACATCAATAACAAATCATAATCAAACAATTAAGTAATTTAAATAAAAATATATTTTCATTCAACTAATTTAAAATTATTATAAGTAATAAATTAATGAAATAAATGACAAATTATTATCAAACAATTAAGTAATTTAAATAAAAAATATATATTCATTTAACTAATTTCAAAATATTATAAATAAAAATAAATTACAGCAATAACAAGTCATAATCAAACAATAAAGTAATTTAAATAAAAAAATATTTTTATTCAACTAATTTAAAATTATTATAAGTAATAAATTAATGAAATAAATAACAAATTATAATCAAATAATTAAGTAATTTAAATAAAAAATATATATTCATTTAACTAATTTCAAAATATTATAAAATTTCAAAATATTATAAATAAAAATAAATTACATCAATAACAAATCATAATCAAACAATTAAGTAATTTAAATAAATATATATACATTCATTCAACTAATTAAAAATATTATAAGTAATAAATTAATTAAATAAATAAAAATTTAAATACAAACAATTAAGTGCTTTAAATAAAATATATATTCATTTAACTAATTTCAAAATAATATGAATAAAAATAAATTACATCAATAACAAATTATAATCAAACAATTAAGTAATTTAAATAAAAAATATATTCATTTACTTAAATTAAAAAATTGTGAATAATGATTTTATGTTACCTTCATCATTTCCCAACCTTGTTGCTTCTTCTCCAGAGTGATTTTCTTCCAATCCTTCACATAAATGGGGAACAGGGTCCACTGCCGACCAAGAAGACGCATATACTTATTATACAGCTGGCCACCTTTCTTGGTTGGTTGGCCTAGTTCATTCAACGGCACAACCACCCGTCCGGTCGTCGTCATAGACAGCTTTCTGGCTGTCAGCCTCTTATAGGACCTGTTCCCCTCAGAGTCTGCAAAATTTAATTAAGAAATTAATTATATATTAATTAATTAAAACAATTTCTATATAAATTAAATTGTTGTCAAATTTAAAAAAGTTGAATAAATACTTACCCTCAAATTCTATTTCATAACCGGTCTGGTGTCTAGAAGAAGGACGCTACTCAGTATGGGGATTCTTATTCCCCTGAACCTGCTCCTCCTCCTCCTCCTCCTCACTAGCATCACCATGGGGTTGTTCATCCCCTGAGAAATGAGCCTCCTCAGTCCGTTGGATATCATCATGTTCCATGAAGTGCGGATATCCTCCTCGTTCAGATCGTAGTAATGAATGCTCAGGAATAACTCACTAGCATCATGACTCCCACTACCACAATCCTTGCTGGGTCCTGCTCTCTTAGGATCAATCGGCTCCTTCCCTGCTCGACAACTCATCCTAATAATAGCAAATAGCAATTGTAATGAAAAGTATATTTTACAACTAACAATTATTAAAAATAAATAATTATATCAAATAATAATTATTTCTATTAACTCTAAATAATAATATCAAATAATATTAATTGAAAAACAGATATTCCTATATTTAAATTTGCTGTTAACTCATCAAAAAAAAAAACTACTTCTATTAACTCTATAAAAACTAGCCTACTATAAAAAAAATTTCTATTAACTCTAACTAAATTAAGCTAGTCTATCAAACTTAATATAAAAAATAAAATAAATAAATAAAACAAAAAATTATTTATAAATAAATTACTATTCTTACCTGAAAATATGGATATGCAACTGGATTAGATTTGGATCTGGATATACTTCGTGGAGAGAATTCGGTAGAGCTTCGCTTCAAAATTCACCAAAACAGTGAAAATGACGCGGTGGTGGGATATATATAGGCCGCGATTTTCAAGGAACCGCTAGAAAATTCTAGCGGTTTAAATAAATCACTAGAAATTTCTAGCTGTTACACTACGCCACCACCTGCATTCAGCCACGTGTCACAACTCCTCAGGAAAAATAAAAAATTTCTAGCAGTCTTAAGAGAAACCGTTAGAAAGTTGATTGCATTAGTAGCGGTTTAGTAACCGCTAGAGAATACAACGATGATTTGCATTCTCTAGCGGTTCCATCAGCAAAACCGCTAGAAATTAAACACTGGAAGTATGGCGCCAACTTCGTGCCAATACACGCGAACAATTGTGGTGGTCACTTTCTAGCAGTTTACTGCTAACTGCTAGAAAAGTCTGGGGCCCACTCGATTTTTGGTCAAAGCGCTACGAATTTCTTACGGCTTGTTTGAAAAATGCTAGAAATTTCTGAATTTGTAGCGGTTTTATTTAATCACTAGAAATGTACCACTGCTAATTCAACTTTTTTTTTGGTAGTGATTTTTGGAAGAAAGTCACATGATTCACAAAGAAGAGAAAGCTGCATTTATCATAAGGGAATCCATATTCAATGAATCTTGTCAAATTATTGACATAATCTACACAAAGAAAATAACTTGGCCCTTCTATTGATGAATTGAAAACAAAGTGTTAAACTTTTCAAAACTAAACAGACTTGTCATTTGAATTAATGTGAGAAGTCTCAAATTTGAAATTTAGTAATTTTAAGTTTCTTTTTGTGAAATTCTTATTAATTCTCAAAATCAAGCTACACACGCCAAATAATCAATCATCAAACCAATAAAACACACTTATTAATTACAATTTACAACCAATGAATCAGAAAAGGAAACAATTTAACAAACACAAATCAAATGGAAATCAAAGATATCCTGCAAATTGAACACAGCCACAGGCCATCCAACAGAAACACAAATTAACATACAGCTTTCCTAATAGCCATTAACTCTCTCACAAATGACGATCAATTAATCAATTGATTGTTTGATTTGAATACTAATTAAATATTAATCACCAATCAAGTCATTCAAAATCTTTTCATCTGCAGAATTTTGCAGACGAGCCGCAGCTTTTTCCACCTACAAAAAGGTAAAAATTCAATTAAAGCATGCCCATTTGTTCTGAATATATAATAAATCAAATAAGTCTATTTGGAAAAAAAAATTCTACAAAGTAATTATCTTAAAATTAAACAAATAAATAAATGGTATTAAAAATGTCAAGAGTATTACCTGAACCTCCCAGTCAGTAAACATTATGATCCCACCAACAATAATTGTCTGTAGAGCAACTCCAATAACCCAGCCCCAACAAAGACCCTAAATAATCATAAAAAATAATAAAATAAAACACACATATTATTCGTAATATAATTCACATAATCTCCAACAGTATAATTAGTATATAATTAATCACATAGAACTAGATACAATAATTAATATTTTTAATTATAGTTATCTCTTATTTGTGTGGCTGTACGGACTACACTGATAACCTTAAATTATATCAATTGAGTTACGATACCATCTTGCTTTAGATGAAGTTATCACTTATCATAACATATAAAATGTGCAGTACGGTTCAAATCCGTTTGCAAAATTCATCACAAATTTTTTGGGGGGAAAAAAGAGCACGTTCTATGCTAATCGCAATTTGAATCATCCAAATTAATTGTGAATGGTCCAGATTTAATTTAAGTCTTCTTAATGTTTTAATTAATTTTTTGTTTTAATATATATAATCTAAAATAAAGATAATTTTATAATTAACACTTCCTTAAAAAAATAAAATTATTATTGAAAATTTTGCATATTAAAAATTTAAATTTAAACCATCCATATCAAATTTTGGATAGTTTAGATTGCATCAAGCAAGGACTCCAAAAGAAATTTTTCACAAATCTAATCACAAAAGTTTTGCAACATTGATATGTTGCAAACTTCTCAACGTATCTTATTTCATATGATCATTCATTTTTGTAAATAGCAAATTCACTCAAAGTAATTAAATAATCGGACATGCTAAACAAGGATTCAAAGTTAATGTCATTTTATCCTCAATAAAAGAAAAAATATATAAAACCTAACTCGATCAACCCTTCCAAAATTTCTGATTAGACTAGGCACGGCATTAGTTTATCGGTTCACTTGTCTAACCAGCTTATTTAGATTAACTTTTAATATTATAGTAAATAGTATGATATATATATATATATAGTGAAATTATTAGAGTGTGATTAAACTTACAGCAAGTCCTAAAGAGGTTTTGAAGCCAAGAAAGTAGGCAAGAGCGAAGCTAATAGCATAAATAACCAAATTCATCCAACCCACTATGGCTTGTCGTCCACTTCCAATTGCTTGGCCTGACATTTATATATACCCACATTTAAAAGATATCTCATAATATATATATATAGATAATTAATCGAAGAAAAACAATTAACAATGATAAATAATTACGTGTATGTACTTACCAAAGAGGACAAAGTGATTGCCATTGATGAGAAAGTAAAGGGCAATAAGGGGAAACAAAGAGGAAGTGACTCGAATAACTTGGGAATCAGCGGAATAGAGTTTGACTAGGGCCACGCGAAACGCCAAAACAATCGCAGCTAAAATGAAGCATATCAGAAAGCCAATTCCATTACATACTGCGACTGACAATTTTGCCACTCTTGCATTTCCAGCCCCAAGTTCATTTCCAACTCTCACACTGCACTTATGCTACATTGGATGTTAAATTCAATAATAAAAAAAAAGTAATTTTCGAGACGGGCTTCAAGAAGTTATTACTTCCTCTTGTCTTAAATATAAGAGCCAATTAAAAGTTTCGTTAGTTCACAAACAATAGAAGTAGTTTCCAGGGGAAAAGATGATAAAAAGGAGGAGTATTTTAAAAAACCAATGCATTTTTTTAATAAATAACTAATTTAACTAATTTTTTTAATTTGTATAATATGATTGACCTGGCAGCAAGTAATAAGCCGGTGACAAAACTGGAGTGCAAGTTGACGTAGTTGAGACTGAAAGGAAATTAAGGAAAACAGACATGTCATTAGACATTAAAGGGATTAATTAAGGTTAGGGGTAAAGAAATTAAATTAAAAAAATGAAGAAATAAAAACAAAAAGAATATTATATGTTACCAAATGGAAAGAGAGTCCACTGCAATGGTAGAGTTCGGAAGCATCTCTGATAAAACATACACTGCAAGAGCAAACCCTACATCCAAACTACAATATTGTTTTCATTATAAGGAATATTTATCCAAAATACTACCTTCAATTCTTAATATAAAAGCTAGTTTGATATTCAATTTGGTTCAAGATATAAGACCTTCTATTTTGTCTCTCATATTTATCCATTTTTGAGGTAGTTTTTATAATAATTACATAGGTTAAAAGTTTCATTAGATAATAGTTTTAGCTAATACACATGATTAAGGGTATCTTAAGAAAGATAATACCTATTTATTATAAATAACTAATTTAACAAACTTTTTTAATTTATTCAAATTAGTTAACTAGTTCTTTTATTAAGTAGAAAGGTAGTACTTTGCATGAAGATAAGATTATTATTTGGAGACGTACCACATCATGGCAGCAGAAGAAACCACAAGCTTGAGATAAGTCCACAATCCTTTCAGCTTAAAAGCTTTAAGAGAAAAACCAGTCCAACTTTTTCTGCAAGAAGGGCTCCGAATAATATAAAGCCCTATGATAAACGCAAGCAGCCACCAAGAGAGACACAAAGTAAGAGCAGCACCCAGAAGACCAAACCCTAGAACAGAGACGACGAGCCATGTGAAAAGAAGATGAAAACAGAAAACTCCAAAAGCTACATAAGCCAGAAAGTTGACAATGTTCTGTGCAATGAGGAATCTCTGCATGGGATATACGAGAGCGTAGGCGTAGAGCATAGGGATTATTTCACGTCCAAAAGTTTGACCTATTTCAGCAATCTCGTCACTGTCATTTTTGCCCAAGAACTTAAGGATTGGACCAGAATACCAGAAGAAGAAAGTGAGCACTACGGCTGCTAATAACTGCATTATCATTGATCTTTGACAAATAATGCCCATAACTGCATGTTTATTCGCCCCATATGCTTGCCCACATAGAGTTTGAACTGCACTAGCCATTCCTACCTGCTCACACATATATTTTAGCTATACAGATTGTGTGTGTGTGTGTGTTTTCATAATAATATTTGGCATTAATCAAATAATAGGATAAATGATAGGCATCGATGAAATTACATACTCCATGTGATCCTTATTACAGGGCATTTTCTAGGAGCAATTTTTGGTTCCAAATATAAGTCACCAGTAAACCCACTAACTAGTTTTTGCTCATTTTACCCTTGTCATTAATTGAGGTTCAAAGTTGAAAAAATTAAATCACATCGTTCAAAGATGGCAAAGTTGGAAACATTTATCAATTTAGAACAATTTTAATGACTTAAATGTCATTTCTTGGCGATGTGAAAATTAGATGAAAATGTCCTAAATAATTAGGACTAGAGGGAGTACTCCTCTAGTCCTATTTATAAGTTATTTTTAACATATTTTATCAAAACTAATAAAATCCTTTAATCTCATTAACCTTGCTTTAAAGTTTAACAACTTTTTAATTTTGTCTCTATTTAATATATTTATTTTCCAAGAAAATAACAATCTATATGATAATAAATGAAGGGTAAAATAATACATACATTCAAGTTAAAAATTTAATAAAAAGTGACTTATACATAAGATTAAAAAAAAAAAAAGAACATTCTCTTTGTATCTTATACTATATCTAGTCCTTAATATAAGAGTTAGTTGATTAATTTAAGTAGATTAAAAAAATAGTTAAGTTTGTTATTTGTAATAAATAGGTGTTATATTTCCTAAAATATCCTTGCTAATCAAGTGTATGGACTAGAATTATTATTATTACAAGGATTATCTTGAAAAAAAAAAATATGAAAGACAAAGTAGATTGGAGTCTTATATTCAGAACCAAAATAAAAGTTAAATGAGATCTTATATTAAGGACCGGAAGTAGTATATTGGATTAGAGGAATATAAGAGACCATATAATGAGATGGATGGAATGGACCCCACATCACATGTCTAACTACCTTGTCACAGAAGCACACTACTGCTATTAGGTATACAGAACTAAGATGTTAGGTAAAGTGATGATAATTAAGTCCACTTTTGTGTTTCTATCCAAACTAATTGGAAGATGACGATAATGAAATATGACTACGGCCATATTGAATATTAGTGGTATGGTAAATAATTAAAGACTTTTGCTAATTTTAAACATATGAGCTAGATAACTAGTGGAAAAAATTTACAAAATTAGCTACATTAGTTGTTCATAAAAATATGTGAGGATTTTTCTAAATATTTCTTCTAATCATGTACATTGAAAACTATATTTCGTAATGGAAAATCCTGTGCAATAAACGGGAGGAGTTTAGGAAGAAAATCATAGTAAATTTAGGAAACAAAATTGATTGAAGTCTTATAAAACTTAGAACCGGCTAGATTGGAGAGAGTATATATGTCAGCAGAAAATTGATTTGGACTATAATACATACCATCACAGCGTAAGCAACACCTTGAAGTCCCAGACAAGCAAGAGATGCACCAGCAAGCTGGGAGTCACCCAAACGACCCACAAAAATGAGAGTCACAAATATCAACATGTAGTTGAACATACCACTAGTTATAGCAGGCCATGATAACTCCCAAATCAGCTTCGTCTCCCAACCAACAACCTTAATCCACCGTTTCACTGTCTGAATCTTCTTCTCTCTATCATCATCATTCTTCCTCAGAAACTCCTCAACTTCTGCAGAAGAATAACGTGGAATCCAACAAACCTCTGCATTATCGTCGTCCTCATTGTCCACCCTTAATGTCAATAATGGCTGATGAGAGTTCATCTTTAGTTCGCAGCTTCCTCTTATGCTGTCGGTTTTGAGGTTGTATTGTTTTTATTGTTTTAGAGTAGAATCAAACCAAATAAAAAGGCTAGGGTGGGTAACAACTGTGTCGGTGTTAACTAACGATCAAATGTACAAGAAAATACAGGCGTCTCTGTCACCTGTGGTTCAACATGTACGAAAGCCTATTCCTTTTACTTTTAAACTCGGCCTAATTGTACGGACACGATTAGCGGGTAATTAAACAAGTTACGAAAAGCTAAGTGACATGTGACGAAATATAAAATAATACTCTTTGAATTTCTTAATGTAGAAGCTAATTATAGAGTAGATTTTGATCGATCCTAAAATGTGAGGCTTATTTTTCATATTTATTAATTATTTTTTAAATCACTTTTACTAATATTCTCTCAATTATAATTAACTAGGAGAGGAAGGAAGGTTTAAAAAAGATGGTTAGGATATTTTAAAAAAAATATGTCACATTTATTTTAATTAATTAGCTCAATTAACTTTTTTAATCTAATCAAATTAGTTACATGAGACTTACATTAAATACTAGAAGAATCGTCGTACTAGCACCCCATTCTTTACCCTCCTAATAGTTACAATGCATATAATTAGAAAGAATTTTTTTTTTCACTCAAAAAAAGAACCGATATTTTAGGAAAATAGATAAATTTTTATAATAAATAACTAATTTTCTTAATATAAAAAATTACTTATGTAGTTGTGGTATTAAAAAAACAAAAATTCTTGAAGAGGAAAGAAGGTAGCTCGAGGGGGTTTGAATTCAATTTTCATTGATTTCCAGATTTTACCCTCTTTTTCGTGTTGTGAAAGGCTACAGTTTTCACTTTCCCAAACTCAATACACATTTCCAGGTCAAAATTAAATATTATTTTATCCACATCACTTCCATCAATGCAATTTCAGATCGGGATGTGAAGCGGCCAAGGGACAAAAAGTTTGTTTTATGTCTATGAATATATTTAAACTATCTGATTCTATCTATCTTCTATCTATCTATATATTCTATAAACGTCGTGAGTGCTTTGTGATTGGTCCACATAGATTTACAGGTGTTGGGCCACGTGGATTGTATTTTGTGGCTTGTGAATATTTATTTTTGCTTTTATCAGTTTTTTTGGGGAAGTTTAGGGGTCAGGTGTTTTGTTGTTTGTATTTAATTCCTGTGTGGGTCGTGGGGACTTGGAGAGGCAATATACAACGAACCCAGGAGGGAATATGAATCGATCACAAGCGAACGAATGAGAAATTCCGTGGATATAAATCTCTTCGGCTTGGCCTTCTTTCTTCTGAGTTTGGTTCGGTAAAAAAATCTACAATTTATTTTTCTTATAGGCATGATTAAGTAACAGCGAATGTTATCTGCACTAAAGTATTCCATAATGTAATTACGATTTGATATGAAAAGACTTGCTAGATGGGTATATCTATGCAATTTTTCTTCCAACTATTGTTGCTCACACTTTCTTTGATTCTTCCTTAAAATAAATTAGTCCAAGGTCATAAAAATCATAATTCAGCTGCTCCAAAAAATTATATCTTTCAAAAAGATTTAAAAGTAAAAGACTCCGTTATGGCGGATCCCGTGCATTTTACAGGATGATTCATGAGGAGGGAACAATAATGAGATGGGACATTGACATGTTAAAATGTTTTAATGTCCATATTTCATAAAGAAAAGTTTCGAAATGGAAAATATTATTTATATTATTTATAATTTATAAATTTCTGAAATAAAGTATTGAGGCAGAATTAAAAGAAAAGAGAATAGTTTTTTTTATCAGAGTTTCATATAAACTTTTAAAACATAACAACTATATTTATTGCACTCCTCCGTCTGATTCATAGGAGGTGCGTATGCTTAGATGTAAAATTTTAATCATCCAAACTTAAATGATATTGTTTTACAAATTTTTGGTTCTGTTTTGATTAAGGAAAATTTCATTGCTCCTCCATCTGAAAACTTCATTTGTTAATATCTGACCCTAAAGAAAAAATAAGATAAGCACGTGCGCCTTGCTTGGCTTTTTTTGATATCTCTGACGGCAGAAAAGACTTTTCATCTTGATGATAAAAAATCCAAAATTTTTTTATTTAATATTGTTCTTATCCTGTTTTTAAAATTTGGATTATTGAAATTTAAGTTTCAATTCAGACTATTTTGGATCAAAAATCAACTAATTTGCATATGTATACCAAAAAATAACAATTACTTGAAACCAAAAATTAGTTTCAGAAGATATCATATAATAAGGAGGAGAGAGGGAGAGAGTAGTTTATGGCTTTTTAATTAGATAATTCATTGATTGATTCATTGATCTGGCTAAATTAACTACTATTGATAATGTCCTGTTTGTGAAATTTGGATTATTAAAATTCACACTTCAATTCAAACTATTTAAACCAAAAATCAGCCAATTCTCACATATCAAAAAATGACAATTATTTAGGATAAAAAAATTATTTCTAAAAACGTCATATAACAAGAGGACTGGTGAGTGATTGATGACTTTTCTAAAAATAATTGATGACTTCTCTAAAAATAAATATATATTTCTTACATGTTTATTGTTTTTAACTTATTTTAATTAATTTTTTATTATGTGCAAATTAGTTATTTAGAGTTCATAATAAGAATAGGATGGAGTATGTACTCCTCAACTCTTCCCATTCCATCTTCCGATGTCATCAATGACTATTTTCCTTGCACTTATTTTACATTGAAATCTTAACCATCTCTAATTGTGCTCCTTAAAATATTATCTGTTCACAGTAGGTGTTTTGTGTGTTGGTTACATTTCCCAATTTAAATTTGTGTTGCGTTGTTCGGTGAGACATAACCTTCTAAATTCTTCTGTTTGTTGTTTAAATTTCAGTGTGTTTGTATTCTTGTGGCACCTATGTGAGAAATTGTAAGGAGGGGGTATTTTGCTAATTAGGATATTAATTTGACTAAATGCATGGTAAAACTTAATACTCCCTGTCATCCTTATTATAGGGCATTACAACTAATTCTCCAATACTAAAAAGTGACAGTTATTTTAGACTAAAAATTACTTTTAGAAAATGCTCTATAATAAGAAACAGAAAGAATAGTTCATGACTTAATCAATTCATTAATTGATTGATCAATTAGTATGAAAAAATTAACTACTATTGTTCCTAGCAAAAATAGAGAGAAATTAATTATTGGTGTTACCCTGTATTTGGAATTTAGATTATTGAAATTTAAATTTTAACCGGGATAATAATTCAACATGTTTCACGCAAGACAAACTTTGAATTGCATTAACTTTATCTTAAAATATAACAATTTCTTAATTTTACCCCTATTATATGTACATTTTAAAAAAACCTATGCTGAAATAAATGCAAAACAATATATATAGTATGTTCATATTAAAAATTTAATGATATGACTTATAAATATGACAAAGAAAATATTTTATTTTTGCCTTATAATTAGATCCAAAGGAGCACCATAGAGTGGTTGGCTGAGGGTATGCCAAATGACAAGTTGACTGTGAGAAATGATAAGTTCACTTTAGCGAATAACAACTCCAGTAAACCAAATCACAACTTGGCTTAGGAGCATTTTAGACATTTCATCAAAATTTCATATTTGCAATATGAGACCGGGTCTTTATTTGCCATTTTTCAAATTGAGGGTCCTAAATCATAATTTTACATATTGGGAGTTTTTATTTGCCATTTTTTCTAAGTATAAACCAGCCCTGACGGAAAGGGCATGGAAAACTTGGTTTCAATTATGGTAGGGTGTGGAATTTGATATTGAAAAGAAAGTTGGAAGGTAATATTCGTATACTTATGTCAATGTGATCGTGTTAATAATAATATATATTTTTATATTTTATACGTTCTATATAATTTACTTTTAGGATTATTATGTAAGAAAGCTATATCTTAAGGTTAAAATATACCAATAGGTGATACTTTAAATAAATCAAATAGTAATAAGTGATATTTTTTAGGGGGACATTGGTGAAAGTTTCCATAGGATTCAAGAACTTTATAGTTTCTTTACCCTTAGAGGAAAAAAACTTCAAAATCTATAACATAGACTATAGTAACAGGCATATACTCTCTCCAGTGCATAATATAAGTCTGCATAATATAAGTCGTTCTTGGTTTGATTCAAAATATAAATCACTTTGAGAATAATAACTACCTTTTCTTGGTTCTAATCAAATTGACACATGTTATGAATTGAAAGAGAGATGTGTTTTTATAATTCATGTGTTTATTACATAATGGTGACAATATAGTTTTTCCAAGAGATAATTATCTCAGTAATTGACGATGTTATATATCAACATCACATATGATTATTGTACTAAATTTATTACATATGTATTATCATATTGTCATTTATATTTCAAGATCTGTCAATCCTAAACCCTGAACATAACTAGTATGGTTTTTTATACTATTGGTAATGAAGACAATAAATATCAATATACCTATTTTGAATTGACACAAAGATTTACAATTATAATTTCTGATAAGTATTTTAACAATTTTGCATGTTTGGCGTATTTTAACAAAAATGGTTAATGTGTGTTCTTAAATTCAAATTTTAGTGATTGAACTATTATTAGTTCACCCGTGCGCTTTCTGTTGTGAAATGCGAAAAATACCCTTTACAAAGTTTTAAATTGTTTGAACTTGCCTACAATAACTGCTTATAAATACGTTCATACAAATCGAGATAAAATTCTTCTCATATGCTCAATTTGTATTTATAAATCACGATTGAAAATCTATTTTTAAAGTATCATATGGTCATTTCAAACATTTCATATCGCTCATGCGCTACAGTCTATACACTCAAATTTAGTAAATTTGAAACCAAAGACACACTAAATCTTGTATTCCCGTTATGTAAATGAGACATAAGAGTATGAGACCACGTATACTTTTCATATTTATCTTTCTAGCTGTTTCACTACTTCTAAATTTTGGATTTTGGGTCCATCTTTAATTAATTTGATTCTCGAGTTATTTTAATTATGATTTTCTGAGTTATTTTAGCTATTTTAATTTGACATTGTAAGGAAAAAAAAATGTTAATGGATCGAAAATATACCGGTCGGATCTCGGGTCGGGTCAGTCGGATCTTCTTAGCTCACGCTTAAGCTAGACTATAAAAGTCTAAGCTTTTAAGTGCACAGCAGAGCACCTCTTTTGCAAGAAAGAAAATAAGAGAGAGAGAGAGATATAGTAGGAAAGCTCTACTACTGGAGTGATTTAAACTGATGGGGGGAAGCCTCTATTTATAGCTTTTGTAAGGGATATTTTGGGTAGCATAAAAATATCCACTGAGCCCATCAGATAAAATCTGAGATAAGATATAATATATCCTTATCTCATAATATCATGATATTTGAATTTAAATCCAGAATCAATCACAATTAATTCTAAATATATATACTTACTATATATTTAATCTTCACAATATAAATTAATTAGATTTATATCGTAACCGATTGGATATGATTCAGGGTATTTGACCAAGTCAAACATATCACAATATTGCTTGGATATTTGACTGATATATTCTCTTTATACCCGGTCAAATAATCCAACCCATCAAGTGCGGATCCAAGCCCAAAAATCCAACTTCTCCCACTCGCACTTGATGGGCTGCCCATCGTGCGATAGCTAAATCTTTCATTGCTTCATACTAGGTGTCTGCCGTGACCGCGTGGGCATGACGTCATCGATTCGGGCGCCTGTGCACTAGGAATCCTTCATGCAGGACCAGCACACAAGAACACCCTTGGTGTACCTGCAAATTGTATGCTTGTTGCCTCGAATGCCCTAGTTTTATCCATACACTTTACTTGTGGCATATCTAATCCCTCTCGAGTTATTTTGTTTACTTAGATTGCCTTCTCATACGTATGGTATCCACACTTGCTTAGTTGTTCTGTTCAACCTGCAAGGGACATGTCACAGACACCAATGTATATGTGTATTTCAGGATAAATCTTCCTTCTGACTATTCATCATTTAGATTTGGCATAGTCGCTTTCTCAGTCTTGACCCGTTAGATCGCATCATTCTTGACCATGGGGTTTAGGCTAGAGTAGCTGCCATTAAACCAAAACCTTGTGATGTTGTCTAAGTCTTAAGGGCATTATGAAAGGTTTATTTTCTTTCTGGGACTCACACCGTAATGGATCAGGGATCTTCCATCTATGTCCCTTGTTGCGGATTTGAGTGAGCTCATGCAGTATGAATTGCATGCTACGGTGCTCAATCCACCAAGTGGAGTATGTCGCTTTTGGTTTTAATAGCACCGTACAGACTTAAGTTCCAAATGCACTCCAACATTTGAACCAGGAGCTCTTTCATCACAACTATATATGACGTCTTACTAGTGAAGAGTTCCTTGTCTGGCTACAGGTCTCATGGATGACACATTATCCATGATTCGGCCCAAACTTTTATGGGTCTCATCTCAGTCTAGCTGAGGTGACATTTGTGCAGTGATTCTTCTCTACCATCTCATGGTGATCATCTGCTGTCAAACCTTTCTACATCCCATGAGAACATAGCGAGACGGTTGCTCGTGTGAGTGAGCCAACCTTGTGACCTGTACGACATATTTGTATTACATACCTTGTGCCTATGCATGTATAAACACACAAATGTATATACAAGAAAAATTTCTTTGAACTGGATAAAATGCATTAGATTACTAAGTAAGAGGAAAAGGTTCAGTACAACATGCCTTGTGCCTGCGTATTTGAACAAAAAAAAGGATCAAAAAGAAAAAGGAGTTCAATACATCATGCTCTACGCATGCCCAAGGCCTTTACGTGCTTAACGAAAGGATCTCTAGCTATAGGCTTGGTTAGGGGATCTGCCAACATCTTATGAGTGGACAAGTATTGAACTGTCACTTGTTTCTTAGCGATCATATCCCTTACAAAGTGATATTTTATGTCTATATGCTTAGTACGATTGTGGTACTTAGGGTCCTTTGCATAGGCTATCGCTGCTTGACTATCGCAGTGAATCAGAGTTGGTCCCTCACTCCCACCATGGATTCCCAATCGTACTAAGAATCTTTTGAGCCACACAGCTTCTTGGACAGCTGCAGAACAAGTTACATATTCTGCTTCCATGGATGAAAGAGACACACACATTTGTTTCTTGCTGCTCCAGGAGATTGCTCCTTTATTAGTAGGAAAGCATAGCCTGACGTCGAGTATCGCTCGTCCAGGTCTCCTGCCCAATCAGCATCGGAATAACCCTCCGCGCGAAGGCCATTTCCTTGATAGCATAGCTCATAGTCCATGGTTCCTTTTAGATATCTCATAATCCTCTTTACAGCTTCCCAGTGTTTGACTCCTGGATTGGATTGGAATCGACTCACAAGTCTGACTGCGAAGCATATATCTGGCCTGGTACACAACATGGCATACATTAGGCTGCCAACGGCACTTGAGTATGGGACTCTCTTCATGCGCTCTATATCACATTGTTTTGTAGGGCGCATTTCCTCACTTAGGTTATGTCCCTTAACCACAGGAGTATCCATAGGCTTGCAGTCTCTTATATTAAAAAGCTCAAGAATCTTTGCTATGTATGCCTTTTTTGACAATGACAGCAATTTTCTAGAACGATCTCTTCTTATCTTAACACCTAAGATATACTCTGCTTCGCCCATGTCTTTCATCTCGAAGTTCAAGGATAACCACTCTTTGATCATCTTTATGAGTTTCAGATTGGTACCAGCTAGTAGTATGTCGTCAACATAGAGGGATAGAATGACAAAGTTGTCTCCAAACTGCTTGATATAAACGCAGTGATCTTCCTCGATCATTTCAAAGTCATAGGAGCTTATAGCTTTGTGGAACCTTAAGTACCACTGCCTAGATGATTGCTTGAGTCCATAAATGGATCTTAAGAGTTTACAAACCTTTTGTTCGTTCCCTTTCTGTATGAAGCCCTCAGGCTGTTCCATATAGATTTCCTCATCTAGTTCTCCATTCAAGAAAGCGGTTTTTACATCCATCTGATGTAACTCTAAGTCTAAACTTGCTACTAAAGCCAGTATCAGTCGTATCGACTTGAAATGTACAACGGGTAAGAAGGTGTCTGCGTAATCCACTCCTTCCCGTTGTGTATACCCTTTGGCAACTAACCTTGCTTTGGTTTATCAATTGATCCATCAGCCTTACGTTTGTACTTGAGAACCCACTTGCTCCCAATTGCCTTTCGGCCAGGTGGTAGATCAACTAATTCCCATACTTGGTTGGATTCCATGGAATCCATTTCCTCTTGTAAGGCCTTCTGCCATTTTTCCTTAGCAGGTCCTGTTAGTGCTTCTTTAACACTTACGGGGTCTCCTTCATCGTTTTCTGGACTAACGATGAAGGTTGTTCCTTCAATTGAGAAGCGTCTCTTAGGAGTTTTGTCTCTGTTACTTCTCCTAAGTGGGGTTGTTGTAGGACTTACTTCCTGTGACTGGTTAAACCTTGTTGTGAAAATAGTTCAACCCTCCCACTCGGATCAGTAGACTGAGGAACACTTTGTTGTACCTCATTGCCATCATCCTCATAAAGACGGCTTGTTCGATCAATACTCCCTCTGCTAGGATATTCGGTTTCTATGAATGTTGCATCCCTTGACTCTATCTCAGTCACTGAGCCGTCATCATTTTCACCAATGAAGACATACCCCTTAGAGTTCTCAGAGTATCTTATGAAGATACACTTTTTGCCCCTCGGTTCTAGCTTGTCATATTTATGGGAAGAATCACGAATATAGGCTGCTGACCCCCATGGTCTTAGGATGCTTAGATCCGGTTTGCGGTTTGTCCATGATTCATAAGGGGTTGTGGTGACTGATTTAGAAGGCACTTGGTTAAGTATGAATGTGGCAGTTAAAAGAGCATCTCCCCAATATGAGGTTGGAAGCTTAGCTTGTGCCATCATTGATCTAACCATATCCAGGAGAGTCCTGTTTCTCCTTTCAGCAACTCCGTTTTGTTGAGGAGTGCCAGGGATTGTTAGTTGCCTAACAATACCCCTTTCTTCACAGAGCTCCTTGAACTGATCAGATAGGTATTCTCGACCTCAGTTAGTTCTTAAAGCTTTGATTCTTGAAATTAGCTGATTTTTCACTAAATTGAGATATTTTCTAAAGCATTCTAATGCCTTAGATTTATGGGAAATTAGGTAAGTATAGCCATATCGGGAAGAATCATCGATGAAGGTAATAAAATACCATGCTCCGTGACGTGCCCTAACACTCATTGGTCCGCAAATATCAGAGTGTACCAATTCAAGAGGATGGTTAGCCCTGGTTGCCTTTCCGAAAGGCTTCCTTGTGCTCTTGCCGGCAAGGCAATGTTCACACAGAGACATTTCCTTTTTGGACACGTTTCCTAGCAAACCCTCTTTTGCCAGTTTGGTCAGGCGTTCTTGACCAATATGTCCTAATCTAGCGTGCCATATATCGTAATTGACATCGGAAGAAAGTGCATAGCAAGAACTAGAAAAATTATCATTGAAATTTTCTAAAACAAAGAAACCATCCAAAACATAACCAGAAACTGAAAAGTTGGTCCCATACAAAATGTCTACTGTGAAATCATGAAAAAAGACATTGAAATGAAATTTAACTAAGGAAATAATAGACACAAGATTTCGTTGGATTTCCGGAGCGTAGAGAACATTTTGAAGGACTAGGGTCTTTCCTCCATGCAGGGTCAGCTCACAAGTACTGATCCCTTTGACTTCTACTCTCGTGTTGTTCCCAACATAAAGCCATCTGCTTCTTGCTGGTAACCGACGAAATTTTGTGAAGTTCCCACGATCCTTGCAATAAACGTAGTGCTAGAAACATAAGAGAAATGTATTGAATCTGAATCTAATACCTTTTTCTACTTAGGGCAGTCCTTGGCATAATGCCCCTTTTGTTGGCAAGCATAGCATTTTATGGTTGCTGTGTTCCGCTTCTTTGCAGGTTTCTTGCCTTTCTTGAAGGAACTCTTTCCCTTCTTTACTTTAGGGCCGCCTTTCTTATTTTGAGAGCCTTTACTTCTCTTGGACTGGTTTTGGGAGGCTGCTCCTCCCTTTCCTTCAGTTAAATATGCTTTACTGATAGGTTTCACAGTTTCTATTCGATCATCCTCTAGCTGGAGGTGGCGAGCTACATCAGCAAAGGTTTTTATACTCTCGTTATGAGTAATTGTGTGCTTCATGGTATCCCAACTTGCTGGGAGAGATCTCATGACAGCTTGAATCTGTTGCTTATCAGATAAGGCGCCTCCGGCTTCCTTAAGCTCCCTGACTAAGTTCTGCATTGCCCTTAGGTGATGCCTTATGGGAGTGTTAGGACCCAGCTTGAAATTATCAAGTTTGACGGTGAGTCTCCTAAGCCTCGCAGCAGAGGTACCGTCAAATTTGGATTTCAGCGCTGCCCACATGGCAGAGGCGGAAGGGTGTGTTTCGAATTGCACCAACACATCGTCAGTCATGGCACTTAGCATAGTAATTCTGGCGATAGTGTCCCTTCTTTTCCAGGCCGCGTAGCCGTCCTGGTCCCTTCGCGATGCATTCGCCTCAGGCTCTGGAAGAAAAGTAGTCAACACATCAGTGACTTCTTGTTCTTCGAGGACATATGATATCTTACGACGCCACATGCTGTAATTGTCTCCGTTCAGCTTGTCACCTCCTACGAGGTCAGCTATAATGGACTTGATTCCTCTTTGAGACATCGTGCTATTATATAGACAACAATGCATTTTAGTACGGTATGCAACATACACATTATTCAAGTAGGTCATAGGTCGTCCGGGTAAGAGTCTCACCATTTTCATGATCAGGAGACAACTAGGTTGGCTCCCATCCCATTACTCCTGGTTAGTCTCTTACCTTTCTTATCTTTGACTTTCCTTGAATATATCCCCAATTTGAGTTTTCCTCATGAAAACTTCCACTCAAATAAAGCATTTTAAAATAAAAAAAACTTTATTTATTGAAGCATAAATGTTTACAAAATTTGGATAATCCCAAAAATGAAGTCTCAAGAGTAAACATTAAATGAAAAGGGGAAAAATAAATGTGAACAAAAACTCATTCGTTCATGATATATTTTATCATGGGTTCTCTCAAACTCTCTTTAACATCTTTCCAGCATCTACAGAGACTTTGTTTAAAAAATGCTTCACTAAATATGTGTCCCCTCCTTGCCAGTTCCTCTCTGTATTGGATTGCAATGTTTGAGAAAAAGAGTGCGTCTTGCTCATTGACAATTTGTTTAGCATAATAACTCAATTTTGAAAATAGACACTTTTGATGCTTGTATTCATCAGCATGCTTTTCTGCTATTTGTTCTATTAAATTTATGTCCTTGGGTCTGCAGACTTCTTCCTCTTGTTGGTCAGGAAGACATTTCCTTTCACCACTGCTCCCCTCAGGTACATTAGAGTTTACTTGTGATTGAGGCGCTTTTCTTTTATTTGTACTTTCGACAGCATAATAATTTGAAGATTTTGGAGCATCAGAAAGAGGAGAATAAGTTGGATATTTTCCAAAAGAGTGGTTAGAATTTGAGTTTGAGTTGGCCATTTCCTAAACCCAAAAAGAAGAAGTTAAGAAAAATAAAAATAAATATTCAAAAATATTTATTTGCTATTTTTCGTACCCAAAAAGTCATAAAAAAATAGGCACATAATATATCAATTTATAGCTCATGATTTCAGAAATATTTCAGGTCAAACAGGGCTCAAAAATATCCCCTCACGCTCCCTCACGCGCCCCAATAAACATTCAAATTTTGTTATTCTTTTTTAATAAAGGGTATGTTCGCCCACTCTCGGGACCGGCGCGTGTGCCTCTCGCCGTTACCTGACCTATTCCATCTAATTCCTCACGTCTTAAGGAGTCTATATATGTGCTTTTTATGACAAAAGGATCCCTAGGTGGACCCCACGCGTCCACAAGGCGCGTCCGAAAAAAATCTTTTTTTTTTTAATTCAAAAAAAATTATTTTTTTTATTTTTTTTGGGGTCAGGTCGATCTACCGACGCCGTTTTGGGCTGGTCAGGTCGTCCCTAACCTCCAGCCGAGTCGCCCCAGATCCAGCCGGAGCTTCGGCGGGTCCGTCGCGACCAGTCATTTTCGAACAGTGATTTCTTCCTCCTCCGAGCTCCGTTTTATGCATTTTAGGTGTCTATGAACTCATATTTTCGTGCTCTACAACTCTATGGGTTCATTTTCTTTAAAAAACATCATTTTTAAAGATTCAAAAAACTGGTTCGTACGGCCGACGTTAGAGCTTTTGAAAAAGAAGATTTCGATCACGTTTTTGAACCTTATGGAATAACAGGTAATGTTTTCGAACTTCACTTATATATACAGAGTGTGTATTTGAGTTTAAAACACAAGCATATTGAGTTCGAATTGAATACAGCATAATCATGATGCAGCGGAAAAAAAATGAGCGTGAATAATATATGCACACATATATTGAGAGCCTCAAGAACATCTCGGCTCTGATGCCAATGTAAGGAAAAAAAAAAAGTTAATGGATCGAAAACATACCGGTCGGATCTCGGGTCGGGTCGGTCGGATCTTCTTAACTCACGCTTAAGCTAGACTATAAAAGTCTAAGCTTTTAAGTGCACAGCAGAGCACCTCTTTTGCAAGAAAGAAAATAAGGGAGAGAGAGAGAGATATATATATAGTAGGAAAGCTCTACTACTGGAGTGATTTAAACTGATGGGGGGAAGCCTCTATTTATAGCTTTTGTCAAGGATATTTTGGGTAGCATAAAAATATCCACTGAGCCTATCAGATAAAATCTGAGATAAGATATAATATATCCTTATCTCATAATATCATGATATTTGAATTTAAATCCAGAATCAATCACAATTAATTCTAAATATATATACTTAATATATATTTAATCTACACAATATAAATTAATTAATTTAATATAAATTAATTAGATTTATATCGTAACCGATTGGATATGATTCAGGGTGTTTGACCAAGTCAAACATATCACAATATCGCTTGGATATTTGACTGATATATTCTCTTTATACCCGGTCAAATAATCCGGCCCATCAAGGGCGGATCCAAACCCAAAAATCCAACAGACATGAACAAGAGATCTTGTTCTCAATGGTTGTCAACCAAGTCGTTCAAGCTATCTTCATCTGCAGATTTCTTCAGACGAGCAGCAGCTTTATCAACCTACATAAGAAAGGCAAAACAAACCATTTAGCTGGATCATTTCCTCAAAACAAGAATCTTACTAGGTGTTTGGAATATCTTAAAACAATCACTTTGCGCTTTGCCACATAGAATTCCTCACTTATTTATCTCGTACAACACAAAAATACAACGTTTGTAGAGAAGGATCTAAAGTCAGAAATTTTGAGTATGTATGTATATACCTCAGCATCCCAGTTTGTTCGGATGATCACAATGCCCACAGTGGCAGTCTGAAGAACACTTCCTATGATTATGCCCCAGTATAGACCCTATTCATAACATACAAAATGCTTATTCCTTCATCCTCAACATGCTTATTTACCATATAGGGATAGCTGTTTTCACTTCAATACTTTATAATTATAATTATGGAGTCATAATTTTTTTTTGAAGGTGTTCTATTGGCAGGAATAAAAAGCTCTTTCTTGGAAAACAGAGAGAGAGAGGAGTTAGGTGGTGTATGTAACTTCTTTTTCCTAAAAAAAAAAAAAAAAGAGGTTCTCTTATTTTAGAAGCATTTTAAAAGCTTGTAACTTAGAGGATCCAAATTCTTGGTGGTTACCCTATTTGAAAAAAGTGGCACAAGAGGAAAAAAAAAGTGTATAATTTGACTATCTGAAATTGAGGTGCTTTTGAAGTGAGTGAAAAATGACACCAAATGAGAGTAGTATGTATGGGATTGGTTCATTTTCCTTGTTTCTGCTCACTTGCTATATTCTTTAAAGATCTTGTCTTCAGAAGTACTTTAAACATATTGTCTTAGCTATCATTTATTATTAGCATGCTAAGGAAACTGATAAAGTTCATCAAACTTACTGCAATTCCTAAGCTGGTTTTAAAACCAAGTAGGCACGCAATAGTGAGGCCAATAACATAATAAGAAACCAAGTTCACCCAACCCACTAGACTTTGCCGCCCACTTCCAATTGCCTGGCCTATCAAATAAATGAAATATAAATTTTAGGAACCTAAAGATGAAGAAAGAAAGAAAGAAAGAAAAAGGCATCTCAAATTCAAATTGATTTATCTGGATGCACGCCCAAGTATCAAATGCTCCATTTCCCACTATATATCACTCATTTTGAACAGCAAGAAGCATGATCTTCTAAATGCAAGAGAATTTATTGATCACTATAATGGTAATGTTGGGTGGTTACCAAAGAGAATGAAGTGATTGCCATTGATGAGGAAAGAAATGGCAACAAGTGGAAACAAACTGTAAGTGACTTTAAAAACTTCAGGATCAGTGGTATAGAGCTTGATCAGTCCAACCCGAAATATCAGAATTATTACTGAGAAAATGAAGCTTATGAGGATGGCAATTCCATTGAATACGGCAATTGAGAATTTTGCCACTCTTGGATTACCTGCCCCAAGCTCATTACCTACTCGAACACTGCAAAACCCAATCACATCTCAACTCTTTACTGTGTTAAGGCACTGCGAGATTGATGCAGGACTAAACAATACACACACAAACCTGGAGGCTACTAACATGCCTGACGAAAAATTGGAGCTCCAGTTCAAGTAATTGATGCTGAAAGCATATTAACCACATTATGAGGAATTCGAGCTTGAAAGTATAAACATTTCGGCTAGAGAGAAATGAAAAGAGATTGAGGGAGGAAAAAATAATATACAGTTACCAGATGGCTAGAGAGTCCAACACGATGGTAGGGTTGGGAAGCATCTCAGACACCAGATACACAGCAAGATAGTAACATGACTCCAAACTACATTCATTTGACAAAGTTTCTTTACCAGATCACATATCTAGCAAATGATTGTAATCAACAGATTCACAAAATCCTGCTTTCAAGTCACCATTCGACGGAAGAGAATAGCAACAAGATAATTGAGAGTTTCTGGACTAGATTCTTAGGTTATGGAAACTTTGTTTTCAGGTCGCTGTTCAACAGAAAGCAGGAACAGAGGTGCAGAGGAGAATAGTGATGAATTAAATTATTAAGACAGGAATAAGAAATCTTGGTTATTGATTGCTTCTTTTACCTCTTAAAGTTAAACATTCATCTCACATGACATGTCCCTTACCCTTATGAGTGTATGTGTCAAATAGGCACTAGAAGTCCTTGAGAAAATTTATTTTCCTACAAGTCCCAAATTAATTTATAGTTCCATCTTAGAAACAAAAGCCAAAACACATATAATTTTCATTTTTATTCCATATGCATTGCAGATTAGTTAAATACTCAATTAGTGTTCATGATGCCAGTGCTGCACTCTATTTCCCTTCCATTCATTGTAAGATTTCAATAAAAGTGCACCAAGCAAGTCACTTGAATGTCTTTGTACAATCAATTTCGACTACCAACCTTTTATAAACAATTCTATTTGAATATGTTTCACAGAAAGAGGTTTGGACACATACCACATCATAACAGTAGACGAAGCAGTGAGCTTCGCATAAGGCCAGAACCCCTTCATCTGGAAAGCTTTAACAGAAAACCCAGTCCTAGTTTCCTTGCAAGAAGGGCTGAGAATAATGTAGAGCCCTATGACAAGCACAAAAACCCAGCAAGAAAGGCTTAAAGTAAGAGCAGCCCCCAATAGGCTGCAGCCTAGAACAGAAACCACTAGCCATGTGAGAAGCAAGTGAAAGAGAAAAACCCCAACAGCTACGTATGCCAGAAAGTTCACTATATTCTGTGCCATGAGGAACCTCTGCATAGGGTAGAGAAGTGCATATGCATAGAGCTGAGGGACTAATCCACGTCCAAAAACTTGGCCAAGTTCTGCAATTTCATCGCTCTCATATTTGCCAATAAACCTGAGAAGTGGACCGCAATACCAGTATAGAAATGTTAGAGGAATAGCTGCCCCTAACTGCAGAATAATTGATCTTTGACATATTATGCCCATTACTGCATATTTTTTGGCCCCGAATGCTTGCCCACATAGAGTTTGAACTGCAGCAGACATTCCTACCTGCTTAAATTTACTCTAGTTAAATTTTTGAGAAGGAATATATCCGCCATTCAGCAATGAAAATCATAGTTATGACGAGTTATACAGGTTAAAATCTGACAATTAATAACTCAGCACATATCTTTAGGGATTTTATATCATATATCTCTTATTCAATGGTAGGTAATCAGGAATAGTCTATGATATAAGCTTCATCCGAATTTCTACGGCTAATACGTCCTTACTTGAATTACATGTTTTATTTAAATGCAGAAAAAAGAAAATCATGCACAAAATGGAATCTTTATGTAATTCTTCATCCGATATAATTGTTGCCAGAGGGTTTTGAGATGCCAGCTTGCTACAGGAGATATATTTCTGGTTGAACGGGAGGTAAGGGCATGACTGAGTCAAAGACGCTGTGAAAGAAGGAAAGAGAAGGGAATGCGCTCTTTGGGTCACAATCACATTTCATTGCCCAGTTACCCACGCCCTTAAGTTTTTTTTTTTTTTTTTTTTTAACTGGTAAAAAAAAATTAAAAAAAATTGCTAAAAAATCTCCCGTGAAAATTTTATTGTTCAAAGATACCTGAGATTTATTAGCTCTTGAACAAGGGTAACTAATTTTTAATTGTATATAATATATCTCCAGTTATGCATAAGTGTATTGTCTTCCATGTTGAGACACAAATGTGGTTTTGACAAAAACCAGCAATCAATTTTGGTGTTCTTCACTTGAATAAGCATCGTAATATTTGTTAAATTTGAATAGTTTATATTGAATACAAATATTCTTTGGTAAAAAAAAAGAAAAAAGAATGCGAATATTCCAGATTTGATGTTTTTAGAATTAAAAAGAGTATTTTAATTTGCATAGAATTTAAATAAATATTTTATTTAAAAATCACCTGTTGAAATATGTAAATTTAAACTACTAAAAATAAGACAAGTCACTTTAGATTGATCGCAATCCCAAATATTGCTGGCAAAAAAAAAAAAAACACTATTCTAACGATAACCGACAGCCAATATTTAAAGCTGAAAGTGACAGCATTGTTGTGAACAAAGGCACATACCATAACTCCAAAAGCCAGAGCTTGAAGTCCAAGACAAGCAAGAGAAGCAGCAGCAAGCTGAGTATCACCCAGATGACCAACAAAGATAAGAGTCACAAAGATCAGCATATAAGTGAACAAACAACAAGTCACAGAAGGCCATGATAGCTTCCAAATCAGCCTTGTTTCCCACCCCACAACCCTAATCCACCATTTCCATCTAAGAAGCTTCCTCTTCTCTGCATATTTTCCCAGAAACTCCTCAACTTGTGCAGAACAATAACTTGGAATCCTAGCCCCATCATCTTCTTCTTCTTCTTCCTGAATCAGCAATGGCTGATATTGGTCAAGAGAACTGCTCATGGTTTGTTATTATGCTGGGAATCTTGAGGTTTGTCCTTTGTTTTCGCTTTTCTGCTTTAGAGTATGGTTATTACTTTTGAACGGAGGCAGAAGAAGTAGGTGAAGTCCTTTTGTCCGGACTTATCAGCTAACAATCAAGGGAGTGATCGATTGCTTGGTGACGAAACGTACTAACTACCCAATTAATATTCACAAAAGTCACTTTTATCTTGACTAATTTTTGCAAGCTGAAATTGGGATAAATTAAAAGTCAATGTAAAGTGACTATGCTTAAATAATTTTTTTATTAAAAAGCCAAAAATTTATTTAAATAATATATTAAAAGAATCAAATAAATGCTAGCTCATGTATGGCGCGTCAAAACTCCTTGCTATTAATAGAGATGGAAATGGTAATGCTAATAGATTGGTAACGCTATTTTAAAGTATTTTACTCAAATACCCTAAATTATTTTTTGAGCTGCATCTAGTATCCTAAATTATATCTCAACTAGTACAGTGCCC
The DNA here is from genome assembly GCF_004799145.2 of Neltuma alba. NCBI lineage: Eukaryota > Viridiplantae > Streptophyta > Magnoliopsida > Fabales > Fabaceae > Neltuma > Neltuma alba. The sequence continues at coordinate 79,913 of NW_021635713.1, forward strand.
ATGCAATGCACGGGTATGAATTCGTAGTTTTTTTTTTTATATAAGATAAAAAGTTGAATCACCACAACATAATTAATTAAATATTATATTTCTATTTCAAGTCATAATTTCAATTTAATTTAAGAATAAAGTATTCATAAACTTTTGAAATATGTAATATATGTAAGTCTATTATCTAACATTTTAAAAAGATTGAATTAATAGAGACAAAATGGTTAGTGAGTTAAAATATTTTTGAAAACCATATAAAGATGTACTCCCATAAGTTGAAAGTGATTGTCATGGACAATAACTTCAAGTTTAGACACCCCATCCAAAGAGAATTGCCTCTATAACATTCAAATAAGCAGTTCCTATTAAAAATCAAAAGGAGATTCTAAACCAAGAACTAACAATATGAACTTAAAATAATATAAAACTATCAAAACAATATTAAAATATTCATATGCAAGAAATATTTTATGAAGACAGAAGAAATATAGGAAAGAACCACAATAATAGCCTATGGTTGCAAACCAAAACTTGAAATGTATCACTACAAAAAAATAGACTTTAGGCGATGACTTTCGGCGGCGACAAAAAAAGTCGCCGCCGAAAGTGGACTTTCAGCGGCGACTTTTCTAGTCGCCGCTGAAAGTATAATATAATAATATATATTTTATTTTACAATATTAATAAACAAATTGTCGAAAATGGACCTTTAGCGGCGACTTTTTTGTCGCCGCCGAAAGTGGACCTTCAGCGGCGACTTTTTTGTCGCCGCTGAAAGTATAATATAATAATATATATTTTATTTTACAATATTAATAAACTGCCGAAAATGGACCTTTAGCGGCGACTTTTTTTGTTGCCGCCGAAAGTGGACCTTTAGCGGCGACTTTTTTTGTCGCCGCTGAAAGTATAATATAATAATATATATTTTATTTTACAATATTAATAAACAAATTGCCGAAAATGGACCTTCAGCGGTGACTTTTTTTGTCGCCGCTGAAAGTATAATATAATAATATATATTTTATTTTACAATATTAATAAACAAATTCAATCTGGCTCAGCGGCAAGAAGGTTAGACACAAAGGGAGGCGGTCACGAGTTCGAACCTGGAAGAAGACACATTTAAGGTGAAAATATTTAGACGATGACGTGGCGAGGAGGAGTGACGTGTCAATGACGTGGAGGTGGCTAGTGATGATGTGGCGGTCGGCGGTGATGACGTGGCCGCTGATGGCGATGACGTGGAGGTCGACGGTGCTGACGTGGCGGCCGAAGACAATGACGTGGCACCGGCGATGATGACGTGGCATTGGTAAAGCCAATTCTTCTTAGGCATTACTTTCAGCGGTGACAAAAAAGTCGCCGTCGAAAGTGTTTTCTGCGCGACTTTTTTGTCGCCGCCGAAACTGCTAAAAGTCGCCGTTGAAAGTATCTTTTAGTGGCGACCTTTTTAGTTGCCACTGAAAGTTTTTAGCCACGGCTGCTACGGCAACGATTTTTCAGCGGCGACTTGTCGCCGCAAAAAACTTTCGGCGGCGAATTTTGTACTTTCAGTGGCGACTTTTATCGCCGCTGAAAGTTAATTTTTTTGTAGTGTATGGTACTCACATATTAAAATGTTAAAACTTCTATGCAATTAGATGACATAGAATGATACTGAAATTTAATTTTAAAGAAAAGGCTAAAGTATGATTAAAATAAAGTAAGGACCAAGGTTACTCTAATACAGGTGGATGCTTGAGTGTTTTTGACTATCTCATCACAAGCATAACCTTCCTAGTATTCTTGTCTATTAAAAACTTAATAGTACTCGTGCCTCTCTCCTTGTATCAATTCCCAACAACTTCTCCTCCACTATCATGGTCAATTATTTGATTAATTCAATTAATTCTCAAATAACTCTCATTCCTTTTTCTTTTTTTTTTTGGCGTGAGACGTAACTCTCATTCAACGTATACCTTGATTAATTTTACCGCATAGATACAAATAAAACCAAAATCAACCAAATTTCAAAATTATACTACCTCCGGTTTTTAATATAAAAACTAGTTTAACTTTTAATTTAGTTTTAAATATAAGACCCTAATCCACTTTGTCTTTTATATTTATCTATTTTTTCTAATGTAATCCTTATAGTAATTGCATATGTCAAATGTTAATGACATTTGATTAGTAAGGATATTTTAGAAAAAATAATACATATTTATTACAAATAATTAACTTAACTAATTTTTTTAATTTAATCAAATTAGTCAACTAGCTCATATATTAAGAATCGGAGTTAGTATATAAATGCAAATTACAAAATTATATATAAATGTAAAGAGACAAACACGAGCACAATAATTTATTTTTATGTTGATAGAAAATAATTTTATTTTTCCATTTTATTTTTTTAGGAAAAATTAATATTTTAGTCATCTAATTTTTAATTCACTTATAACTCAGTCTTTTAATAATGACTCGTTGTAAGTTAGTTACTGAACTTTTGATTTGCTTATTATTCACTCCCTCATTTTTTTCATTTTTTATATTCTTATCCTTCAGTGAGTTATGAGTCATCCATGTGGTATAAAATTTAAACAAAATGAAGTAAGGACCAGAGAGGACGGACTGACGTGGCACAGATGAAAAGAGAAGCTTATTATCTGCAACTTCGTTCTTTTTCTCCATTGACGCCCACTTGAATGCAGTTTAAAAAAAAAAAAAAACAAAGAAAGGTAAGTTGAGAACATCTTCTAAGTCCCGAGCCGGAAGTTCATCCTTGTGAAGTGAAACTTCCAATGGTTCAGCTTGCACAATTACTCATGGGTGATTTATCCTTCACAACCTTCAGTGAAAGCCATGGGCAAATTCCAGACTAAAATAAGACCCCCTAATTAACTTCTTCATGACCCGTAGCTTAATTGTATTTCGCGGTTTCTTCTGGGAAATCCCCATATCTTTCTATTTTTTCCTTTGTTATGTATTTTTCCTTACTCTTCGTCATGTATATGTCTCAACTCTCTCTATCTCTAAGCATGTCACTCTATTTTTCAACTATGGCATACCAAGACCCATAAGTTATTGGCGACAGCAATGAAGGTTCGGGTCACGTTGCTCTCAGTATATCAGGAAGCGGAGTTCACGATTCTGCACCATCCCTTTATTTAGGCATGAACGAACATGGATTTGTGTCAAATAAAGAATCATTGTAATGAGTTATACACATAGGTATAACCATTGGATCTGGTGTCATTTCAAATATAAACTAGACCTAGACCAATGACACTTGGGGCACGGAGAAATTAGTAAAGCTTGCATCTATGAACCCACAACTCTTAGGTATGTACTAGAGGTGTTAAGCGCCAGATTATACCCGCCACATTTCTGCTGTTAAAGATGATTTTGCATATTATAATGGTTGTGTGCATTCATGGTGCATAACAAATGCTCTAGATATTTCACCACGATCTCATAGGAGCAGTCCCACTCTACATTCATAGAGATAATTTCATCTAAATGTACTTGTACTACATACACTATCCCGTAGGATTATAAAATTATTAAGAGCTTTTGCTCAGTCTCACAAAAATGCAGTCTAACACATACCTGTATACTATAAGAAGTGACTTCAGAGAATTATTCAATGCTAGCAGAATTAACAAACAATTTGTTCTCATCCATTAAACCTTCTTGATGGGATCACCAATCACAAAAGTTGGGTTGCCATCACTGTTAATTTCAAACCAGCTTTAGTACCATTCCCCTCGATATTTCAACAATCTGCTTCCTCCCCAAAGGTTTTGTTAATGGATCCGCAAGATTCACTTTTAACCTTACAAAATCGATTAAGATCACCCCTCCTTTTAGCAGCTGCCTCAAAATATTGTCTCTCAACCAATTATGTCTACTTTGATTATTAAACGTTTTGTTTTTAGTCATGGCTATCGCAGACTAACTATCACAGTGTAATGATATTGATGGTATAAGCTTGTCACCCAATAAGATATTTGCTAAAGAAGTTTTTCAACCACTCAGCCACAGCTCCAGCCAAATCCCTAGTAATTAACTCAGAATCTTTTTCAGATGTGGTTATGATACTTTGTTAGTCTGACTTCCATGTGACAACCCCACCACCAATTATCTCTTCTAAATCTAAGATCTAGTTGGCATCACTATATCCTTTTAATACAGTGAGAAATCCACTATACACTTGGTCTTCCTCTCTCCCATCCCATGTGGGATTTTATTTGACACACACCTTACACTTTCCGCAACATAAGTAAATTTCTAAGATTATTTGCCTATTATGGCCAACAAGCTTGGTGTAGATGGACTGACAAATGAACTGTGCAATGGGTTTAATTTGTAGTGGATTCTGATAAAGGGGTCATCACGTTCGACAACCTTAAGAGGAATTCCACTTTGCTGGGGTACAACATTTTGCGGTTGAGGATCTTTGCTCCACGTTGAGAGGTGATTTTGGCGTTGGTGGTGCTCTGAATTAGCTGGAATTCTTGATTACGGAAGCTTTGTCTATAGAGCTTGTGAAGGACGCCTCTTCTTTTCATCTTTGCAACATCTATCTTTTCATATCCTTGCTTCTTTAATTTAGTTTAAATTTTATAAAAAAATCCAGGTGGAACTGATTTGGAAGCTATTTTTGCCATCTTGATGACCCATAACTCAAAGAAGGATAATAATATAAAATGTAAAAACATGAGAGATCGAGTTATAGTCAAGTCAATAGTTTAAGGACTGAGTCGTACCAAGTTATAATTAAAAAACCGAGTTACAAGTGAGTTAATAGTTGGAGGATTAAGATTAATTTTTTCTTTATCTTATTTCGCATTTTTTGACTACTTATATGTTGTTTAATAAACATAAATATATCAACCCTAATTAATATATTATGACCATGGAGATTGATTCTTATAATGGCAAAAGTGTAAGGACCTTATAAAAAGATTATAAAAACTTGATTAAAAATTAAGTAAAACTATCAAGATGAAAGAAGGGAAAATAACACATTAAGAACCTCAAAATTGCTAAATCTCCCAATGAGTACCCCAATATACAGAAACTTTAAAAAGTGCAGAAACATAAATTGAAGCTTTGAAATTCAATCAAAAAGACACGAGTGCCTCTTGTTTAAGGAAAAAAAGGTTTCTCACCCTCTTGCCGTAAACCCTGCCAGTGACTGCTGGGAGGAATATTTCGACACTGGTGGGAATATTTTGGACTAAGTAGTAGAGGTGAAATTTCATCTCATGACCACTTACATTCTAAAATTAAGGATGACCATTGAGTCTCCAAATTTGATTGACATTATAATGTAAAAATTATACTCCTCCTGTCCTTAATATAGGACCCAATTCTTGAGTTGGTTTTGATCCTAAATATAAGACTCATTTCTCATATTTATCAGTTTTCTCTAAATTACTCCTATGGATACTCCCTCAATCATAATCAAGTAGAAGAGGGAGAGGAGGTATTAAGAAAGATGATTATGGTGTTTTAGAAAAAATGTGTCACTATTTTTTATAATTAACTAACTTACCTAACTTCCTTAATTTAATCAAATTAGTTAAATGGGCTTATCTTAAGGACCGGAGGAGTACAAGTTAACTCTTTATCTTTGATTGCAGATCATTCACCAGTTTTATACTGGTTTTAACTACACTTCATCAAATATTAATAATTTTTGTTTAGTATAAGTAACAAGGTCACACAATTTTTATATAGGTATCAACTACATTTAATTAGTTATTAGCAACTTTCATCCAGCAATCTAGCAATCACGATTTTTAAATTTCATACGTTTTAAACAAATTAACAAGGCCCTTTGACCACAAGAGTGATTCATAGTTAATGAAATGTCATTGATAGCTAAACAAAAATTATGAGTGACCTGAAAGAGTGATCTTATTACTTGTCACATGAAAATTGTGTTTTTTTTTTTTATAGAAGGGAAAGAAAACAAAATTACCAACAAATCTCCAGAGCCTAAGCTCATAAAACGGGTAACAGCATCAGCACCCAAAAGTTGAAGGCCGTGAGGATTCGCCAGAGCTCTTTTTGCTAAGGAGTCCGCCACCTGATTGTCGTCTCTAGCTAAGTATTGTAGTCTCCTTGGCTTCCATAATCAGGTTGAAGTCCTCGTGTAGGTCAGGAGGGTCTGTCTGCAGAAGCTTCAAAGCTTCCTGATCGTAAAAGCACATTCCTATGACCTCCGTCCCAAGCTCTTTTCAAGCCCATAAGGCAACCCCAAAGCTCAGCTGAGAGAGCATCTCCAGAAACTGAAATCCTTCCAGGACAGAACCATCCTTATCTCTGTGAATTCCACCACAAGCGGCATTATAGTCGTTGAGAGAAAAGGTTCCGTCAACATCAACGGATACATTGAAAGATTCCACCAAAAGATCCGTGTCATCACATGAAAATTGTTAACAGCTAATTAAATGTAGTCAATACCAATACAAAAATTATGAATGACATGAAAGAATAGCCTTGTTACTGGCTAAACAAAAGTTGTTAACATCTAATGAAATATAGTCAAAATCAATACAAAAGTTGTGAATGACTCAAAAGAATAACCTTGTTACTTGCTAAATAAAAGTTAATACTACCTCCGGTCCTAATTATAAGAGCCAGTTGATTAATTTGAGGAGATTAAGAAAGTAAGTTGAGTTAGTTATTTGTCCTAAATAGGTGTTGTCTTTCCTATAATTATTAGAAGGATTATCTTAAAAAAAATTGAGTAAATATGAGAGACAAAGTGGATTGGGGCTTATATTTAGGACTAAAATAAAAGTCAAACAGGATCTTATATTAAGGACTGGAGGTAATATATGATTAAGTATAGTCAAACCGTACAAAAGATGTGAATAACCTTAAAAAAGTAACATTATCTCGGTTCCTAAACTTCAAACAATACTAACAACTTTTGAATAAATTTTACCAATTTCGGCATAAGAATCAGGCTAAAGTCTACATCTAGCCGCTTGATTTCATAAAAGGTTTCAATCTGATCCATTGACGTGTATATTTAATCATTTAATCCTAAAATTATTAGTCTGATATAATGATTTTTTTGTAACAATTATAGTTTTTTTTTAAATTAAACTGTTAGTATTTGAAAATAATTTATCAACATTTAATAGCTCAATATCTTTCTTTTTTTTTGGTTAACAATTCAAGTTTAAACAACTAAAAATATACTTCTTAAATTTACATAACCAAATCGTAACCTTGTGTAAATTTAAAGAATTGAAATATATTTTAACCTATAAATTAACAAGCCAAGATCTTAACATAAAAATTTGAGAAAATAAAAACAAAACATATCTTTAAGGAAATGTTCAATTACAAATTTCAACGAGTAACAAAAAATTTTCAACTCATTTTCCTTATTTCGAAATAGAAATTATAAACCAGAGCATTTGTCTTTTCATTGAACTTCAAAATTCCATTTTAGGATTTTGCTACTTTAGATACCTCGTGAAGGATTTGACATTCTTTATTAGTCATTTTCCCATAGAAGAATTATCCTTAAATTAAATTTATGAAGTGTTCAAATTTTAAACTTTTCAGAAAACAAAATATAGCCCCATTCGACCCAATCAGGAAAGATCAAACACGCTTGTCTCACTGAATACCAAAAAAAATTAACGTGCCTTTTAATCAATCTGGGTCGTGGGTTGTGACGTCCTCTTAACCCGTACCAAAAGAAAAGCTAACATAGTAATAAGATACCAAAGATGAGTCTAATGAAATGAAGATAGCTACAGAGAGCTTAAATCTTGAGAGCATAACATGAACATCAAATAAATTTGCCAAGGTTTTTAGGGGGGTGAAAAGGACTTGGTACTCACTAAGTTTTCTTTTAAATATGACCAATAATTTGGAAGACGTCAAGGGGAGAAAGCACAAACCCTACTGATAAGGACATGACTCCATCTTCTACATTTAGTGCTGATCTAAGCGTTACAGTGACAGCTGAAGAAACAAGGTCACCTATTATAATTTACAGTGATATGCTGTAGATCTGAATAGGCCTTGCAGAATCACTAATACATACTCAACTATAAAATGGATATATAAGAATACTAGGCCAATCCTGAGACGAGAAACATCTTTCATAAAGACTCCAGACATTCTTTACCACTATGCCTATGAAGCAGATCATTCTAATAGTCTAGAGACCCCATTGACGCAATCCCATTGCTAGGATTTCTCAACTCTTGCCGACTCGCATAGTTGTCAGTGGTAGAAAGCCTGTGGGCTAATGCAGAAGCCGTGGGACCAGAACTTTCTCTGCCCATTTGTTGTACTTCAAGTGGAGACAGAATCTTGATGTACCACACATTGTTCACAAACTCCCTGCAAAAGAAGTGTCTCAGAAATACTTGAGAAATGGCATGGTGCCTGTAAAGGCTATGGCTAAGCAGAGGCAACAAGACTTTAGTAGTTTTTTATTCTTTCGTGGACCAACATTATTTTAGTATTTTTAAGTACAAAGAATTTAGTAGTATCAAAGCAATCAATATATTCAATATCAAGGACCAGGGTAAATATGAGAGACCGAAAAAACATTTAATCAATGTTACATTTCCAAATTATGGGTACCACGCCACAAATAATCACTATCAGACACTAGCGGAAAGCTAGTCATCAATAAATGACAACCAATATGACGTAACTGAACAAAAATTTACCAAAAACTAGTATAATGCAAGACTTACTGCCAAGGGTCATCACCAAGGAGAAGAACATCATTCTCCCGGTCAACGAATACAAGCTGCCAGCCTGATCTCTGAGGGTTCTCTAGTTGGCCTTCAAGCCCAAACATGCGGGCAAGCTCACTACGTAGTTCATCGTAGCTGCTAAACTTAGAGATGTCCAGTGACCTCCCAAAGCACCCTAACTTGTGAACCTGTCCGGAGAAAAACAAATAAGAGTAGAGAACATTAGATGTAAGCTCATCATGCAAAAAGAAATCATACATAAATATGAAGCTCTTCATGGTAACTAGTATATACTCATAATATAAATACCCTCCCACTCCCCATGCAGAAGGCACATTGAACATGAACATGCTACATGCCAGTGTTCCGTTTGCTCCTGGTCCTTTCATGTACATAATTAAAGATTTTCCAATTATATTCATTTCATATTCATCCTCCAATATGATATGAATCCATCCATCATCTTTCCTTCTTTCCAACCATCTTTTTCCTTTTTTTTCCTTCCTTTTCTCTCTCTGTTTCTTTCTTCTCTTTTTTTTTTTTGGGGGGGGGGGGTGTTGTTTTGAGAGGTGCACTCACATAACTCACAAGGCCGCCCACGTAAGTATCCATTCATAGTAAACAATGCTATGCAGAACACAAGTACACAGACAGCAGACCTCTTTCTCAACACACAATAAAGAGATTGACGTATTGTATAACTCCACCATTCTGGGAGTAAAAATGATCTCCTAACGTGCGAATAGAACTCCAAAATCAGCCATGCCCGCCCTCTTCCTGGAGAAGGGAGCTAGAGAACTTTGAGGCCTTAGTTTCCATTTATTGATGGTTTACATTTCCGTTTTCAACCAAATATGACCAGTGCAAGTATATTTAAACATATTACTTTGCAGAGGTTCACCTACATTATCTCTGCAACATAAAATTCCTTCTTTCCATAAATGTTCAGATGCTGCTCAATTATATCACCATGTTCCCAGAAATTTTGATGTTTCCAAACCTATGAATAACACCAAAATATGATATTAAGTTCTTATTGAGCTCACAGGTTATAAACCAGCTTTCCTTCCTTGTGTATTTTAACTAACGTAAACCGCATTATTGAACAATTGGAATACAATTCAACATTGACGCAATTGTGTTTTTATCAACTATAGTACATCCTCACAATTTGTTATATGAATTTAGCTCACAAAATTTAGTCCAAAGAAAAAATGATACGTCCCACACTTCAGAAAGCAATCCCTCCATCCTCCAAATATAAAATGCCCAGTTTCAACAAAAAGTGAGGACATTATATTAAGAAACAGTGGCACTAAGGTACAAAATTTAAAAGAAAACTTTACCTTGACAAAGGTTCCAGTTGATGTATTTGCTTGCTCCACATTTTCTGAAGACTGCAAAAAACCAGATTCATCTACACAACTTGATGTTGTCATATCTGAACTTGGAGGATAATCAGTCCCTGTAGCACCACCGAAGTTTGAAGCTGAAAAGGGCATCAATAATGTATCATTCTCATTGCCAACGTTTCTCATGTTTGACATGCTATTTTGTGACATAAGAGTAGGATCAATATTAACCCCAAACAAAAGATTGGTCTGAGGATCAGTGGCACCTGGGTATGCAGAATATTCTCTTCCAGGAAATGGAGGCAAAATAGGAAGTTCAGATACATTTGAGTGTGATGTACCCAAGTTTCCCACCTGGGGTAATACACACTGAGCAGCAGCAGTATGAAACTGAGGTTCAGCAGTTATTTGCTTGGGTAGTAAGGAAGCAGGAGAAACCAGAGAGTTGGATCCATTCATGTTAAGTAACTGGGATACTCCATCCTGGGGAAGCGATCCAAGTAGACTGTGGATAGCAGAAACATCAGAGCTGGGAATTTGGTTCTGGTTCCTGGCAGGTTCAGGGAAACTCTGCTGCTGGCAATTTGAAGCAATGGCTGGCATGGGTGGAGAGACAAACTGGGTGGGTGATGCAAAATTAGACAAAGGAGAAACAACATTTGAGATCTGCTGCTGAACAGGTAAACTGTTAGGTCGATGCTGCTGCTGCTGCTGCCGCCTCTGATCATTATAAGGATGGTAACGCTGCATCTGTCGTTGCAGAAGTGAAGACTGAGAAGGAATCTGGTTTTCTTGAAAGTTGTATAGGACATTTTGGGACTGAGACTGCTGTAACACTTGCCTCTGGATACCAGAAGAAGGAGCACCAGGAACATTTGAAGACTGCTGAAACTGCAGCAGAGATTCAGAAGAAGGTTTAGACGGACCCATTGCTCTCATTTCCTGAAGTGCAGCAGCAGCCATTGCTTGGTATATTTCTGGCTGAAGTCCGGACATGGAAGCACCAAGTGTTGGCTGCATCCATGGTGCAACCCCCAGTCCCTGGAAGTTCAGAGATTGCATTCCTTGATCCCCAAGCCCACCTTGGAGCCACGTGTATGGAGAACCAATGTTCATGTCACCATCTTTTAGACCTGAAGCACACAAACAAGGGAAACAATTAAGTTGAGCCAAAGGAGAATATGCCACGTAACTCACTGCACAAGTAAAGCAATGCATGCTACCAAAAGAAGGTAGTCCTGACGGCCAAGGGCGTTTCAGCCTCAAAGGAAATGGGGATGGATACATAGGGAATGTTGTCAACGGTTCAATCTCCCACAAGGAAACTCTAGGCTGCCTGTCCCCTGCAGTGGACTCATCCCAGCCAACCTGCACCAATAGGCAAAAGTTTATACATTCTACATCATTTCCAAAGGTTCCCAATATTTTAACATTTTAATATTGTTGAAAAAACTGTATTGACAAAGCCCCATAGCTGTTTAAAGTGAATGATTTCGACAAACCTTCACTGAACGCCAGTGTGAATTTGGCCAGCGAACAGGATCTAAATCACTAATGCCTGTTATAGTACCCATGTACCTGGACAAGGACATATTAAATAGAGTAAACGCATCATTGCTCAATAAAACCAAAGAAAATAAGCAGTAACGAAAGGAAATGGTCATCATCATCATAACAATGACAACAACGATGACAATTGCTATGATTCACAAAAGCTTCAACTGTCACGAATGCATAACCTGTGCAGCTGCACAGTCCCCAGGCTGAGCTGCTTTATTCATGACTTGTGAATAGTATAACTCCTTGTAGACTTCATTATTTATATTGATATAAAAAATATTAATAACAGAAGCCAACCGTGACAACAATTCTTTAGCAGAAAAAAAATTTTGAGAAAGAAAGAATAAAAAGCGGAGAGAAGTCTATGAGCACAGTCTCTGAAAGAGGAAGCTAGAGAACCAAAATGATATAAAACAAAAGGTAACCAAAGATGAGCAAACTTGTCCAGCCAACGACAAAAAATCTCCAGTTATGAATGGCAAACTCAGTTATCTGCAAAGCCTAAAAGAGACTGAGTGATTGATGTGAGATCATGTATTTATCTCCTGTTCGTGCATCTAAGTATGTTCCTTTCATTCTAAAACAAAACACCATGCAAACAATGAATATTGTGTGAAAGTAGAGTTTGATTATAAAATGACCAGACCAGTGGAAAATTACAAACAAAAGTAATACCTACCTACGGACACTTGATTCTTCTGTCTCGAATAACATCCTAAATCGCATGCCAACAGAAACTCGGGTATGATATACAGCTTTGACATACTTGGCTAAGGGAATGACAAATTCTGATGGGCTTGCCCTATTAAGTAAAAAAGAAATTAAACAAGGCTTGAAATGTGAAAGTTAGGATTCAGCAATATTGCAATAGCTACAATCTATATCATTAAATTTGTCAACCTTGGGTTATAGAATATAGTAAAGCGGCTATTCGTTGCAGCCGCGTGAGCTGCAGCAGCAAGAAGACCTATATGCATGCTGTCACTTGACAAAACTGAGGACGGCATAACAGTCGTGTGGACGAATTGCTCGCCGGATTCCCAAGAGTAATTGATTTTTATCATTCCTGGTGCAAAAAACAGGAAGATGGGTTACACTAATATTTATTGATAAGTTTTAAAGCCTCCAATAGAGATACAGAGAAAATTCATCATCATTGATCATTCAAATCGATGAGGACCACAGATTCTGTAAAGAAAGGTTGGTTATTTTGTTATGACAAACTAATGAGATCAATGTATAAAATCTGGTTAAGAAAGCCCTACAGACAGAGGTTCTATTAGAAGGTTAAACTCTTTGACTATTATGACTATTATAAAATCCATTACTTATGCTGACAAAAAATGCATTACTTATAGTCTAAACTTCCCTATTTTTCCTTTATGGCTTCTAAGAATCTACTCAAACAATCACTGCAGATTTGCTGGCAAATTCCAAAGTTTGTAAATGCCAACTGTTGTTTCACTTGTAATCATAAACCTCAAAATGATAGTAAAAACAACAATTACG
>NW_021635714.1:0-22339 GCF_004799145.2 Neltuma alba
CTTTCGTCATGTATATGTCTCAACTCTCTCTATCTCTAAGCATGTCACTCTATTTTTCAACTATGGCATACCAAGACCCATAAGTTATTGGCGACAGCAATGAAGGTTCGGGTCACGTTGCTCTCAGTATATCAGGAAGCGGAGTTCACGATTCTGCACCATCCCTTTATTTGGCATGAACGAACATGGATTTGTGTCAAATAAAGAATCATTGTAATGAGTTATACACATAGGTATAACCATTGGATCTGGTGTCATTTCAAATATAAACTAGACCTAGACCAATGACACTTGGGGCACGGAGAAATTAGTAAAGCTTGCATCTATGAACCCACAACTCTTAGGTATGTACTAGAGGTGTTAAGCGCCAGATTATACCCGCCACATTTCTGCTGTTAAAGATGATTTTGCATATTATAATGGTTGTGTGCATTCATGGTGCATAACAAATGCTCTAGATATTTCACCACGATCTCATAGGAGCAGTCCCACTCTACATTCATAGAGATAATTTCATCTAAATGTACTTGTACTACATACACTATCCCGTAGGATTATAAAATTATTAAGAGCTTTTGCTCAGTCTCACAAAAATGCAGTCTAACACATACCTGTATACTATAAGAAGTGACTTCAGAGAATTATTCAATGCTAGCAGAATTAACAAACAATTTGTTCTCATCCATTAACCTTCTTGATGGGATCACCAATCACAAAAGTTGGGTTGCCATCACTGTTAATTTCAAACCAGCTTTAGTACCATTCCCCTCGATATTTCAACAATCTGCTTCCTCCCCAAAGGTTTTGTTAATGGATCCGCAAGATTCACTTTTAACCTTACAAAATCGATTAAGATCACCCCTCCTTTTAGCAGCTGCCTCAAAATATTGTCTCTCAACCAATTATGTCTACTTTGATTATTAAACGTTTTGTTTTTAGTCATGGCTATCGCAGACTAACTATCACAGTGTAATGATATTGATGGTATAAGCTTGTCACCCAATAAGATATTTGCTAAAGAAGTTTTTCAACCACTCAGCCACAGCTCCAGCCAAATCCCTAGTAATTAACTCAGAATCTTTTTCAGATGTGGTTATGATACTTTGTTAGTCTGACTTCCATGTGACAACCCCACCACCAATTATCTCTTCTAAATCTAAGATCTAGTTGGCATCACTATATCCTTTTAATACAGTGAGAAATCCACTATACACTTGGTCTTCCTCTCTCCCATCCCATGTGGGATTTTATTTGACACACACCTTACACTTTCCGCAACATAAGTAAATTTCTAAGATTATTTGCCTATTATGGCCAACAAGCTTGGTGTAGATGGACTGACAAATGAACTGTGCAATGGGTTTAATTTGTAGTGGATTCTGATAAAGGGGTCATCACGTTCGACAACCTTAAGAGGAATTCCACTTTGCTGGGGTACAACATTTTGCGGTTGAGGATCTTTGCTCCACGTTGAGAGGTGATTTTGGCGTTGGTGGTGCTCTGAATTAGCTGGAATTCTTGATTACGGAAGCTTTGTCTATAGAGCTTGTGAAGGACGCCTCTTCTTTTCATCTTTGCAACATCTATCTTTTCATATCCTTGCTTCTTTAATTTAGTTTAAATTTTATAAAAAAATCCAGGTGGAACTGATTTGGAAGCTATTTTTGCCATCTTGATGACCCATAACTCAAAGAAGGATAATAATATAAAATGTAAAACATGAGAGATCGAGTTATAGTCAAGTCAATAGTTTAAGGACTGAGTCGTACCAAGTTATAATTAAAAACCGAGTTACAAGTGAGTTAATAGTTGGAGGATTAAGATTAATTTTTTCTTTATCTTATTTCGCATTTTTTGACTACTTATATGTTGTTTAATAAACATAAATATATCAACCCTAATTAATATATTATGACCATGGAGATTGATTCTTATAATGGCAAAAGTGTAAGGACCTTATAAAAAGATTATAAAAACTTGATTAAAAATTAAGTAAAACTATCAAGATGAAAGAAGGGAAAATAACACATTAAGAACCTCAAAATTGCTAAATCTCCCAATGAGTACCCCAATATACAGAAACTTTAAAAGTGCAGAAACATAAATTGAAGCTTTGAAATTCAATCAAAAAGACACGAGTGCCTCTTGTTTAAGGAAAAAAAGGTTTCTCACCCTCTTGCCGTAAACCCTGCCAGTGACTGCTGGGAGGAATATTTCGACACTGGTGGGAATATTTTGGACTAAGTAGTAGAGGTGAAATTTCATCTCATGACCACTTACATTCTAAAATTAAGGATGACCATTGAGTCTCCAAATTTGATTGACATTATAATGTAAAAATTATACTCCTCCTGTCCTTAATATAGGACCCAATTCTTGAGTTGGTTTTGATCCTAAATATAAGACTCATTTCTCATATTTATCAGTTTTTCTAAATTACTCCTATGGGATACTCCCTCAATCATAATCAAGTAGAAGAGGGAGAGGGGTATTAAGAAAGATGATTATGGTGTTTTAGAAAAAATGTGTCACTATTTTTTATAATTAACTAACTTACCTAACTTCCTTAATTTAATCAAATTAGTTAAATGGCTTATCTTAAGGACCGGAGGAGTACAAGTTAACTCTTTATCTTTGATTGCAGATCATTCACCAGTTTTATACTGGTTTTAACTACACTTCATCAAATATTAATAATTTTTGTTTAGTATAAGTAACAAGGTCACACAATTTTTATATAGGTAGCAACTACATTTAATTAGTTATTAGCAACTTTCATCCAGCAATCTAGCAATCACGATTTTTAAATTTCATACGTTTTAAACAAATTAACAAGGCCCTTTGACCACAAGAGTGATTCATAGTTAATGAAATGTCATTGATAGCTAAACAAAAATTATGAGTGACCTGAAAGAGTGATCTTATTACTTGTCACATGAAAATTGTGTTTTTTTTTTAATAGAAGGGAAAGAAAACAAAATTACCAACAAATCTCCAGAGCCTAAGCTCATAAAACGGGTAACAGCATCAGCACCCAAAAGTTGAAGGCCGTGAGGATTCGCCAGAGCTCTTTTTGCTAAGGAGTCCGCCACCTGATTGTCGTCTCTAGCTAAGTATTGTAGTCTCCTTGGCTTCCATAATCAGGTTGAAGTCCTCGTGTAGGTCAGGAGGGTCTGTCTGCAGAAGCTTCAAAGCTTCCTGATCGTAAAAGCACATTCCTATGACCTCCGTCCCAAGCTCTTTTCAAGCCCATAAGGCAACCCCAAAGCTCAGCTGAGAGAGCATCTCCAGAAACTGAAATCCTTCCAGGACAGAACCATCCTTATCTCTGTGAATTCCACCACAAGCGGCATTATAGTCGTTGAGAGAAAAGGTTCCGTCAACATCAACGGATACATTGAAAGATTCCACCAAAAGATCCGTGTCATCACATGAAAATTGTTAACAGCTAATTAAATGTAGTCAATACCAATACAAAAATTATGAATGACATGAAAGAATAGCCTTGTTACTGGCTAAACAAAAGTTGTTAACATCTAATGAAATATAGTCAAAATCAATACAAAAGTTGTGAATGACTCAAAAGAATAACCTTGTTACTTGCTAAATAAAAGTTAATACTACCTCCGGTCCTAATTATAAGAGCCAGTTGATTAATTTGAGGAGATTAAGAAAGTAAGTTGAGTTAGTTATTTGTCCTAAATAGGTGTTGTCTTTCCTATAATTATTAGAAGGATTATCTTAAAAAAAATTGAGTAAATATGAGAGACAAAGTGGATTGGGGCTTATATTTAGGACTAAAATAAAAGTCAAACAGGATCTTATATTAAGGACTGGAGGTAATATATGATTAAGTATAGTCAAACCGTACAAAAGATGTGAATAACCTTAAAAAAGTAACATTATCTCGGTTCCTAAACTTCAAACAATACTAACAACTTTTGAATAAATTTTACCAATTTCGGCATAAGAATCAGGCTAAAGTCTACATCTAGCCGCTTGATTTCATAAAAGGTTTCAATCTGATCCATTGACGTGTATATTTAATCATTTAATCCTAAAATTATTAGTCTGATATAATGATTTTTTTGTAACAATTATAGTTTTTTTTTAAATTAAACTGTTAGTATTTGAAAATAATTTATCAACATTTAATAGCTCAATATCTTTTTTTTTTTTGGTTAACAATTCAAGTTTAAACAACTAAAAATATACTTCTTAAATTTACATAACCAAATCGTAACCTTGTGTAAATTTAAAGAATTGAAATATATTTTAACCTATAAATTAACAAGCCAAGATCTTAACATAAAAATTTGAGAAAATAAAAACAAAACATATCTTTAAGGAAATGTTCAATTACAAATTTCAACGAGTAACAAAAAATTTTCAACTCATTTTCCTTATTTCGAAATAGAAATTATAAACCAGAGCATTTGTCTTTTCATTGAACTTCAAAATTCCATTTTAGGATTTTGCTACTTTAGATACCTCGTGAAGGATTTGACATTCTTTATTAGTCATTTTCCCATAGAAGAATTATCCTTAAATTAAATTTATGAAGTGTTCAAATTTTAAACTTTTCAGAAAACAAAATATAGCCCCATTCGACCCAATCAGGAAAGATCAAACACGCTTGTCTCACTGAATACCAAAAAAAATTAACGTGCCTTTTAATCAATCTGGGTCGTGGGTTGTGACGTCCTCTTAACCCGTACCAAAAGAAAAGCTAACATAGTAATAAGATACCAAAGATGAGTCTAATGAAATGAAGATAGCTACAGAGAGCTTAAATCTTGAGAGCATAACATGAACATCAAATAAATTTGCCAAGGTTTTTAGGGGGGTGAAAAGGACTTGGTACTCACTAAGTTTTCTTTTAAATATGACCAATAATTTGGAAGACGTCAAGGGGAGAAAGCACAAACCCTACTGATAAGGACATGACTCCATCTTCTACATTTAGTGCTGATCTAAGCGTTACAGTGACAGCTGAAGAAACAAGGTCACCTATTATAATTTACAGTGATATGCTGTAGATCTGAATAGGCCTTGCAGAATCACTAATACATACTCAACTATAAAATGGATATATAAGAATACTAGGCCAATCCTGAGACGAGAAACATCTTTCATAAAGACTCCAGACATTCTTTACCACTATGCCTATGAAGCAGATCATTCTAATAGTCTAGAGACCCCATTGACGCAATCCCATTGCTAGGATTTCTCAACTCTTGCCGACTCGCATAGTTGTCAGTGGTAGAAAGCCTGTGGGCTAATGCAGAAGCCGTGGGACCAGAACTTTCTCTGCCCATTTGTTGTACTTCAAGTGGAGACAGAATCTTGATGTACCACACATTGTTCACAAACTCCCTGCAAAAGAAGTGTCTCAGAAATACTTGAGAAATGGCATGGTGCCTGTAAAGGCTATGGCTAAGCAGAGGCAACAAGACTTTAGTAGTTTTTTATTCTTTCGTGGACCAACATTATTTTAGTATTTTTAAGTACAAAGAATTTAGTAGTATCAAAGCAATCAATATATTCAATATCAAGGACCAGGGTAAATATGAGAGACCGAAAAAACATTTAATCAATGTTACATTTCCAAATTATGGGTACCACGCCACAAATAATCACTATCAGACACTAGCGGAAAGCTAGTCATCAATAAATGACAACCAATATGACGTAACTGAACAAAAATTTACCAAAAACTAGTATAATGCAAGACTTACTGCCAAGGGTCATCACCAAGGAGAAGAACATCATTCTCCCGGTCAACGAATACAAGCTGCCAGCCTGATCTCTGAGGGTTCTCTAGTTGGCCTTCAAGCCCAAACATGCGGGCAAGCTCACTACGTAGTTCATCGTAGCTGCTAAACTTAGAGATGTCCAGTGACCTCCCAAAGCACCCTAACTTGTGAACCTGTCCGGAGAAAAACAAATAAGAGTAGAGAACATTAGATGTAAGCTCATCATGCAAAAAGAAATCATACATAAATATGAAGCTCTTCATGGTAACTAGTATATACTCATAATATAAATACCCTCCCACTCCCCATGCAGAAGGCACATTGAACATGAACATGCTACATGCCAGTGTTCCGTTTGCTCCTGGTCCTTTCATGTACATAATTAAAGATTTTCCAATTATATTCATTTCATATTCATCCTCCAATATGATATGAATCCATCCATCATCTTTCCTTCTTTCCAACCATCTTTTTCCTTTTTTTTCCTTCCTTTTCTCTCTCTGTTTCTTTCTTCTCTTTTTTTTTTTGGGGGGGGGGGGTGTTGTTTTGAGAGGTGCACTCACATAACTCACAAGGCCGCCCACGTAAGTATCCATTCATAGTAAACAATGCTATGCAGAACACAAGTACACAGACAGCAGACCTCTTTCTCAACACACAATAAAGAGATTGACGTATTGTATAACTCCACCATTCTGGGAGTAAAAATGATCTCCTAACGTGCGAATAGAACTCCAAAATCAGCCATGCCCGCCCTCTTTTCCTGGAGAAGGGAGCTAGAGAACTTTGAGGCCTTAGTTTCCATTTATTGATGGTTTACATTTCCGTTTTCAACCAAATATGACCAGTGCAAGTATATTTAAACATATTACTTTGCAGAGGTTCACCTACATTATCTCTGCAACATAAAATTCCTTCTTTCCATAAATGTTCAGATGCTGCTCAATTATATCACCATGTTCCCAGAAATTTTGATGTTTCCAAACCTATGAATAACACCAAAATATGATATTAAGTTCTTATTGAGCTCACAGGTTATAAACCAGCTTTCCTTCCTTGTGTATTTTAACTAACGTAAACCGCATTATTGAACAATTGGAATACAATTCAACATTGACGCAATTGTGTTTTTATCAACTATAGTACATCCTCACAATTTGTTATATGAATTTAGCTCACAAAATTTAGTCCAAAGAAAAAATGATACGTCCCACACTTCAGAAAGCAATCCCTCCATCCTCCAAATATAAAATGCCCAGTTTCAACAAAAAGTGAGGACATTATTTAAGAAACAGTGGCACTAAGGTACAAAATTTAAAAGAAAACTTTACCTTGACAAAGGTTCCAGTTGATGTATTTGCTTGCTCCACATTTTCTGAAGACTGCAAAAAACCAGATTCATCTACACAACTTGATGTTGTCATATCTGAACTTGGAGGATAATCAGTCCCTGTAGCACCACCGAAGTTTGAAGCTGAAAAGGGCATCAATAATGTATCATTCTCATTGCCAACGTTTCTCATGTTTGACATGCTATTTTGTGACATAAGAGTAGGATCAATATTAACCCCAAACAAAAGATTGGTCTGAGGATCAGTGGCACCTGGGTATGCAGAATATTCTCTTCCAGGAAATGGAGGCAAAATAGGAAGTTCAGATACATTTGAGTGTGATGTACCCAAGTTTCCCACCTGGGGTAATACACACTGAGCAGCAGCAGTATGAAACTGAGGTTCAGCAGTTATTTGCTTGGGTAGTAAGGAAGCAGGAGAAACCAGAGAGTTGGATCCATTCATGTTAAGTAACTGGGATACTCCATCCTGGGGAAGCGATCCAAGTAGACTGTGGATAGCAGAAACATCAGAGCTGGGAATTTGGTTCTGGTTCCTGGCAGGTTCAGGGAAACTCTGCTGCTGGCAATTTGAAGCAATGGCTGGCATGGGTGGAGAGACAAACTGGGTGGGTGATGCAAAATTAGACAAAGGAGAAACAACATTTGAGATCTGCTGCTGAACAGGTAAACTGTTAGGTCGATGCTGCTGCTGCTGCTGCTGCCTCTGATCATTATAAGGATGGTAACGCTGCATCTGTCGTTGCAGAAGTGAAGACTGAGAAGGAATCTGGTTTTCTTGAAAGTTGTATAGGACATTTTGGGACTGAGACTGCTGTAACACTTGCCTCTGGATACCAGAAGAAGGAGCACCAGGAACATTTGAAGACTGCTGAAACTGCAGCAGAGATTCAGAAGAAGGTTTAGACGGACCCATTGCTCTCATTTCCTGAAGTGCAGCAGCAGCCATTGCTTGGTATATTTCTGGCTGAAGTCCGGACATGGAAGCACCAAGTGTTGGCTGCATCCATGGTGCAACCCCCAGTCCCTGGAAGTTCAGAGATTGCATTCCTTGATCCCCAAGCCCACCTTGGAGCCACGTGTATGGAGAACCAATGTTCATGTCACCATCTTTTAGACCTGAAGCACACAAACAAGGGAAACAATTAAGTTGAGCCAAAGGAGAATATGCCACGTAACTCACTGCACAAGTAAAGCAATGCATGCTACCAAAAGAAGGTAGTCCTGACGGCCAAGGGCGTTTCAGCCTCAAAGGAAATGGGGATGGATACATAGGGAATGTTGTCAACGGTTCAATCTCCCACAAGGAAACTCTAGGCTGCCTGTCCCCTGCAGTGGACTCATCCCAGCCAACCTGCACCAATAGGCAAAAGTTTATACATTCTACATCATTTCCAAAGGTTCCCAATATTTTAACATTTTAATATTGTTGAAAAAACTGTATTGACAAAGCCCCATAGCTGTTTAAAGTGAATGATTTCGACAAACCTTCACTGAACGCCAGTGTGAATTTGGCCAGCGAACAGGATCTAAATCACTAATGCCTGTTATAGTACCCATGTACCTGGACAAGGACATATTAAATAGAGTAAACGCATCATTGCTCAATAAAACCAAAGAAAATAAGCAGTAACGAAAGGAAATGGTCATCATCATCATAACAATGACAACAACGATGACAATTGCTATGATTCACAAAAGCTTCAACTGTCACGAATGCATAACCTGTGCAGCTGCACAGTCCCCAGGCTGAGCTGCTTTATTCATGACTTGTGAATAGTATAACTCCTTGTAGACTTCATTATTTATATTGATATAAAAAATATTAATAACAGAAGCCAACCGTGACAACAATTCTTTAGCAGAAAAAAAATTTTGAGAAAGAAAGAATAAAAAGCGGAGAGAAGTCTATGAGCACAGTCTCTGAAAGAGGAAGCTAGAGAACCAAAATGATATAAAACAAAAGGTAACCAAAGATGAGCAAACTTGTCCAGCCAACGACAAAAAATTCTCCAGTTATGAATGGCAAACTCAGTTATCTGCAAAGCCTAAAAGAGACTGAGTGATTGATGTGAGATCATGTATTTATCTCCTGTTCGTGCATCTAAGTATGTTCCTTTCATTCTAAAACAAAACACCATGCAAACAATGAATATTGTGTGAAAGTAGAGTTTGATTATAAAATGACCAGACCAGTGGAAAATTACAAACAAAAGTAATACCTACCTACGGACACTTGATTCTTCTGTCTCGAATAACATCCTAAATCGCATGCCAACAGAAACTCGGGTATGATATACAGCTTTGACATACTTGGCTAAGGGAATGACAAATTCTGATGGGCTTGCCCTATTAAGTAAAAAAGAAATTAAACAAGGCTTGAAATGTGAAAGTTAGGATTCAGCAATATTGCAATAGCTACAATCTATATCATTAAATTTGTCAACCTTGGGTTATAGAATATAGTAAAGCGGCTATTCGTTGCAGCCGCGTGAGCTGCAGCAGCAAGAAGACCTATATGCATGCTGTCACTTGACAAAACTGAGGACGGCATAACAGTCTGTGGACGAATTGCTCGCCGGATTCCCAAGAGTAATTGATTTTTATCATTCCTGGTGCAAAAAAACAGGAAGATGGGTTACACTAATATTTATTGATAAGTTTTAAAGCCTCCAATAGAGATACAGAGAAAATTCATCATCATTGATCATTCAAATCGATGAGGACCACAGATTCTGTAAAGAAAGGTTGGTTATTTTGTTATGACAAACTAATGAGATCAATGTATAAAATCTGGTTAAGAAAGCCCTACAGACAGAGGTTCTATTAGAAGGTTAAACTCTTTGACTATTATGACTATTATAAAATCCATTACTTATGCTGACAAAAAAATGCATTACTTATAGTCTAAACTTCCCTATTTTTCCTTTATGGCTTCTAAGAATCTACTCAAACAATCACTGCAGATTTGCTGGCAAATTCCAAAGTTTGTAAATGCCAACTGTTGTTTCACTTGTAATCATAAACCTCAAAATGATAGTAAAAACAACAATTACGAGTGAGACCAATGGAAGATGTATCTCCTGAAGGTCAAAAGATATAAGAAATAATGTGTACCAGATAAAAAGGACTGAATCACCAGCAACAAGCCTCTTAGCACTAACAAAGACACTCCACCCTGTAGTTAGAAGATGCCTCTTCGGCTGACCTACAAAGACAAAATCAAAATCAAAAACAGAAAAATAGTGAGAAGCCAGGTGGTTCAAGCATCAATATCAATCCATGTGTAGCATAACAAGGCCATTACATGCCAATTCAATTCAAGTGTTTTAAGTGGTTATAGATAAATTATCTAATGTTGGGAATCTGATTCTTAAGCTAGGAATCAGGTCTGCACCTCTCCTCAGTAGATTGGGAAGAGGAAAAACAAAATAAACCCATTGCACAAAAGAAAATAAGAACAAAAATGAACCAACAACCCACCCACACTCCTAACAGGATAAAGTGAACAAAATTCGCAACATTACTCAAATATTATATAAATATAACAAATGCTTCGAAAGGCCAACCTCGAAAAATGTGTCTGAATTTCCATTCATTATCATGGAGATCCCTGGCAATTAGTTCCTGTGCAGGAGGCTGCAGCGAGTAATCCTAAATAATAAATTCAAGAAAGGGCTGAAAGGTTAAGAGCTTACAAAGTACCTTCTACATGTCATATATAACTGACCAAACCATAAAGTCCACATGACTCACAAGAGGAGGGAAGACTTTTTCAGCAGCTCTTCGAGGGACAGAAAATCCTCCATGAGTGCTGGTATCACTTGCTGTTAATGTTTTGCAGAAGTAGTTGGTTGGTTGTTTGCTGGCAGTACCCAATTCTGCAGGCAGTAGATATATATCCTTTCGCTCTTGCTACAAAACAAATTATGGCAAGATATCACTAAAATAAATAAGATTAAAACATTTCAAAAAAACCAAACAGTCAAAAAGTAAGTACCGGACTTAAAGGTTGCAGAGTCATTTGAGCATATACTTCATCCGTTTCCACATCTGCCTGAAAGTCATAAAGCTTAAAAGCTTAGGAAGTAACCCTACGATAAAGTTTCAAAGCGGATTTAATCAAACACAGCAATCCTTACATGCATAGTCACATTGTGAAGCTGACAGATAAGCTGTGGTGGCAAGTTAGGGTAATTGGGAATATGTGCATCTATTTCCTTGTTTGTTGAAGCAGCAACCTGCAAAAGGCAAAGGAACATTAATTTCTGTCAATTAACTGAATGAAAGCATGTACAAATGAAAAGTATGAGAAGCAATCTGTCCTTAAGAAATATAAAATGTGAAAGTATATTAGGAACATTATCTATTGGGATTAATGCAAACTTCAAATCATGACAGAGTTTTATTTGTCCAAGTAGATAATATGAGAGGTGCTCGCTTTCAACCTAGTCCAATATATACAAACATAGAAGACACGTGCAACTTGATTGTCATACAAGGTCCAATAACGTATGATTGTCAGCAAGCTCTATCATAGGCTCACTGTGATTCTTTCTTATTCCCATATAAAAATCCCATGAACTTAGTATTAATATATGGGCTTGCGCATACATGCGACTTTACCATATATTTACAGAAAGAAACAAGTTGAAGTCTAGCCCGCCAAAATTTAGTTTGCAGATTGAAATAGTATGATTGACCTATTCATTGTGACTCTCTGACAACTCATTTCTTATCTCTATGCAATCTTGTGTTCTTGGACAATCATAAAATCTCTTATCAAAAACCCATTGAAAACGATTAAAGTAGCATAATAGCACTCAACTAATAAGATGAAAGTTGTCATACATACCTGCTCACTATGACCTTGGGGAAAGTAGACCACACGACTTCCAACAGGCGGCAGAGACACCAGAGGACCAGCACATGCATGCCATAATTCGGAATTTAAACATTTTTTCTCCCCTGTATAATCACAATCTGATACAAGGTGTCTATAAGATTGTAATTTGCACAATCAAAAAATAATTGTGTAAATTATAATGCATCTTCTTAGTTATACATATACAAAGAGGATCGCATATTAATAATCACGTATGACTAAAACATATTTACAGAAATCGCCATTAGTGCAGCTGAACAATTCAGACACGACTTAGATGTTTCAAACACCGTGAACTTGACTAAACCTATAAATTTATAAACAAAACAAATTTATAAACAAAACTGCAGAGTCTACTTTACTCCTATAATACAGTTGATTCATATAATACCAGAAATGGGATGCACGAGCCATGTGACGACAAAGACAACTGCCTCGCGAAACTAAGAATTGCCCCGGACAAAGTAAACATTACATTTGAGGGGGGGGGGGGGGAGGGGGAAATTTTGGCAACGCATAAGCTAAACTAAACTGCACAAAGGAGATGTTACCTTCTTGAACCGGTTGACCAAGTCCTGAAGAAGAAAGCCTCATATTAAGATATCTCTAAGCAACCAAAACCACTCTCAGCCTTCAAACCCAAAATCCAATAGCGTCCAATCACTTATTAGGCTGCCCAGTCTCAAAGCATTATCAAGGCGTGTTCTTCATATTCTCTGCACCAAGTCCTCCCCCCCCCCCCCCCAACCCGCCCAAAATTCCAAAATTCACAGAAGACGCCATAAAATATCATCCAAAACCAGTTCCAATGCAATACCCAAACCTTCTCGTTCTCATAACCCCCAGATCTTCTAATTCACACCTCCACCCCCAAGAAGACGTACCACATTCAAATCCAACATCCCAGAGCAAAACCTCCCGAACCCCCAATCCACAAGCCCAACCCCAGAAGCAGCTTTTTGCAGCTCAAAACCCTAGGCGACCAGATCTCAAATTGAGCATACTAGAAGCATGGAATGAACGCGGGGAAGGTGAGGCAAAAGCTTAAGGAAGCGAGGGCGACAGTCGTGGAAGCTTTCTGGATTGGATTTCAGTGTAAGAAAGCGGAGTGAATAGCAAATAAGGCAAGAGAGACTTGTGGTGTTGCGGAACTCTTACTCAGCTCACGCTCAACCCTCTGGTCAAGATAAAGTCTTGGCTACGATCACTTCGATCAATACAATAATGGTAATTGATAGAGAGAACGTTTGGCTATTTATAGTGCCGATCGTTGTAAGTAGCGATGTAGTTATCTACAGGAACGTCCCGTACCTTCTACATTTCGTAGATCCCTATTCATCAATCATCATTCATCAAAAAGATAAAAATGAGGATTCAAGCACTCCACTGTCACTGTCGCTGTCACTTGACTTTCTTCCCCCCAGCAAACGGGGAATAGTACACGATTATTACATGTTATTTTAATTAAAGTTACTGTCCAAAAGATAATAATCCTCTTGTGTTTAAAAATTACTTCTAATATGTGAACACTAGTTAAGAAAAAATTTAAATTTTATTAATTTTTATTAAAATTTAATAATTTTTAATTTGTTCCTATTTAATATACATTATATTTTATGTAAACAAAATTAACATAATAATAAATGAAAGATAAAATTGCACATCCATACAAAAAATTTCTCTCAGTACCTTATAAATAGAACCAAAAAATGTCTTCTCTCTCTTCCCTATAAATAGGACTAGAGGAGTAATATTTAAAAAATGTGTAACCATTATTCAATTTTTTTAAATATTACAATCATATTTTCACTTTAAAATCATAATAAATATATGTAAATTTAATTATTTTTTTATGTTCAGATTAAATAATTCTCTGCCTTCTTAATGTCTTTTAGCATGATATTATTTTTAGGAAAATATTGAATTCAATTACTTTATACCTATTATGTTAAGTTTTTCAATCATAGATGACTATGTGTTTTTTTTTTAATGTTAGTTTATAGTTTAATTATTACAAAACAAGTCTCTTACTCTCTATTCCAGAACTTATCATTACAGACTGTTCAAGTTGTTATTACATCATAGATGACTATGTGTTTTTTTTTTAATGTTAGTTTATAGGTTAATTATTACAAAACAAGTCTCTTACTCTCTACTCCAGAACTTATCATTACAGACTGCTCAGGTTGTTATTAGATCTTTTAGTAGTTATTTCTCTTATATGGGATTTGATGATAATTCTCCCAATATTTAAAAAAAAAAAAAGAGTTAGTTAGTTAGCCAGTGACCGTTAGAAGTTATAGGTGTTACTTTATTTTACATCCGTCTAAGCTGATGAATACGTACACTTTGATATGACATGGATTAGTGTCAATTCCCATTCTCTGTTTCTTTTCTCTATCTTTCCCTCTTCTCCTTTGAATCCCCCCCCCTCTCCCTCTATGTTTTCCTTATCCCTTTCCTATTCTCTTCTTCTTTTCTTATCAATCATACAATGGCGGTATCGAAATATGTCTTTCCTCGGCAATCTTTCAAGATCAAACAATGGGTGAATGTCATGCTATGATCGAATTCAAGAAACATGGATAAAAGATTATAGAGGCATTGAACGCAAGCTTGCATCTATTGGCACGTGACTTCAAAGAATGATCTGTTGACAACCAGAATCATAGTGACTTACTTCGTCTTTGACAACGAGCTAGGTTTTCTTTCTAGCTGACTTTAATGATGAGTTTGACTCTCTTTCTAGTAAATTAGACGTGCTCGAGAAGTTCTACTTGGAGGATGCGTAAGCGTCGGTCTTGAAGAAAATACTCATATATAGGACCTGTTCATATGTTTAACCCAAGGTCCCTGCTTGATTGAAGCTAGAAGACTGGCCACATGTTCATATGTTTAACCTTTTTCAGAAAAGGCCCGAACAAACACATATGATTAAACAGATGAACGAGGGCGCCCATATTCGTCTGTTGTAGAACAGAGGAATATGAGACCACATATTTGTTTGTTCTGCTTCAACAAACAAATTAATATGATGTTCCATATTCATCTGTTAATAACTGACGCGTATCAAGCTTTGATCTACGTCTTTTTTGTTTACGTCCTCCTTTAAATAGATGAAAAAACTTCCAGAATAGACAAAAATGATCTTTTTTTAAGTAGTAGAATTTGAATTTGCTAAAAACAACTTCTGATTTTCCAAATAAAAAGCCTATTTAGAATATCATATGAAAACAATAGTGGTTTGTTCGATCAAAATTTTAGAGTTTTAGTAGGCGAGTGTATCAAAAAGAATCACATGCATATTACTTAAGATAGAAAAAGCCTATGTATATTAAGATATGCGAGTTTGAGCTGATTTGAATAGCCTTAAAATAATTTATTTGTAGTAAACCCTTTTGATTTATTGAAAATTTATTTTATATGATTGCATGTCGAAATAATTTGAGATGGTTAGATATAATTAGCTGGATTTTTTTCGCCAACTAGATATAATTAGCTAGATATATAGTTCTAGCAATGAAGATTATATATATATATAGACACATATATATATTAACCCTATATATACCACACCAAAAGTTTACAGTACCATTTTTTTTCCTTAAATTAATGGGCTTTAGAAATTATGTATAGTGCGTCCCATGTGATTCTTTGATTAATCCATTTTCAAAAGCTGAAAAATAATTTCAGCGATGATTTTAATTAATTTCTATTAATTAAACATGAAGAGTAAACACATAGAGAGATGCATTATTCTTCATATTTATTATAATATGCGTTACATACAAATTTATACTAATATACGAAAACAGGCAACTTTTTCCAATTCAGCTCCCTCTTCTACGTAGGCTGCTCTTCTCCCTGCCCTTTAAACTCAATGAATCCTGCCCAACAAAGCATCACATTTTCAGTAATCTTATAAGAAAACTCAAACACACCAAATTTCAAAATTGTGAAGAATACAAATCAATTAAAATAAAAATAAAAAACAATTATATATGATATATTCATATGAAGATCAAATCAAAATATAAAAAAATAAAAAGAATACAATTAACTTACTTAATCCCCTTTGACCAATAAAAAAATTACTTAATCCCCTGAAATTTTTAGCCATATATTATTCATACGCACGCCTCCTCTGACTTTTTAGAAGTTTACAATAAATCAACCTCAATTCTTAAAACTAATCACTAATAACCTTTTATGATTAATTAGTCCATTATTATATTTCACTAACAAAGCATAATATGTTACTAACTCTAATCCTATCACAAGATTTTGTTTATAGTCTGTATTTATAATTAGGACCAAAGGCAGCAGTAAATATATTCTCTCAAACTATAATTTGAAACTTGAATGATTAAAACTAAAATAAGAAAAAATTTAATAAACCAAAAATTATATTCCTCCGGTCCTTAATATAAGACCCAATTGTTGATTGGTTTTGGTCCTAAATATAAGATCCATTTTCATATTTATTCAATTTTCTATAAATTACCCCTATAGATATTCTCTAAACCATACTCAAGTAGAAGAGGAGAAAGGTATTAAGAAAGATGATCATGATGTTTTAGGAAAAACATGTCATATTTCTTATAATTAACTAACTTACCTAACTTTCTTAATTTAATCAAATTAGTCAAATGGGTCTTATATTAAGGACCGGAGGAGTATTAACTTTTTCAATTTTGCATTCTTTTGCAAACTTTAAAATATTTTTCAAAAAAATAATTTTTGTGCTCATCACCAAACCATTTTTGCTGGCCTGTATATTTGAGCTATTCACACAAACACACATTTTGGCGCGTTCCCGCGGCATTGGCTGCAATCGGTGTCTTTGGTGATCGGAGGGAAGCAGACGTCTTCTTGGCAAAGTCCAGGCAGCGTCACAGCCCGTTGCGGCTGCAATCTCGGGAACAACGAAGCCGCGTACTTCAGGCACTCGCAGCCGGCGCGACAGTCATCCCGGTTCGGCCCAATTTCATTCTTCACCACCTTAATGCCGGCGCAGCACTCCGGCGGCGGCTTATCGAAGTCGCCTTCCAGGTACAGAAAACACATATAAAACGACGTCCCTATCGTCGAACAATTCAGAGCCTCCCCTCGCTTCACCATCATCGTCGCCGTCATCAACATTATCCCCACCGCAACAGCCACCGTCTTCCTCACTCCGCCACTCTTCAAATCGATCTTATCGGTAATCTCTGTTCATTGTATAATGGATATTTCTACTTCGGTAACTCTTCTATTGTATAATGGATATTTCTACTGTCCTATCTGCTGAGAAAGTAGGGTTAAGGCGAAGTTATTATATATAGCAGCTCATGAACAAGTGGGAGATCGATAGAGACAAAATCAATTAAGAAGCAATAAATTATTAACACTGAGTACGTATAGGATTGTTCTGCGATTTTAAACGCGCACAGTCATATATGAATCGATGTGATTCAGATTTCCAAGTTTTGTCTTGTTTGATACTACCTCCGCTCTTTAGTATAAAATCTTGCTTGAATTTTATTTTAGTTCTAAATATAAAACCCCAATCTATTTTGTCTCTAATATTTGTACGGTTTCAAAACAATCCTTCTAATAATAGTAGTTCTACTTCTAGCGAACACACTTGATTAGTAAGGATATTTTAGAAAATACAATACTTATTTATTACAAATAACTAACTTATTTTCTTAATTTTCTCAAATTAGTCAACTAACTCTTATAATTAAAACCGGAGATAATACTAATTATTAATGGAGATAATACTAATTATTAATGTTACGTGAGTCGTCGTGACGTCTACTTGACAGAGACGGTGAAAAAGGAGCCATAGGAAGATGCCAAGAGGAAGAGGATGGCGAAGTGGGCTTGACAAATGAGATAGGACGGGTTTTAGTTATTGGGCTTGGGCCTAAAATTAGGGATCGGAAGCTTGCCAACCAGAAGGTTGGCCCAACATTAATAGGCCCACTGACATCCTCATCATCATAATTTAAGCCCACGCTACAATTAGCAATCAGAAAACATTACCCATATTCCTTCGTTCCATGCGTGGGTATTCTGTTCAATAACAATATCTGGAACATGATCAAGCACTAATGAGACCTCTTTCCTATCCATATAGAAATTTTAACAAGTTTGCTATATTTATAAACATAAACCTTGTCGCTTGTTTATCAGACTTCATGTAATATACTAGATTCATGGTTAGAGTCAAATAATTTAGTACTACCTCTAGTTTTTAATATAAAGGCTAGTTGACTAATTTAAATAAATTAAAAAAATTAGTTAAGTTAGTTATTTGTAATAAATATGTGTTATTTTTTCTAAAATATCCTTATTAATCATGTGTATTAATTAGAACTACCATGTAATAAAACCATTAACACGCGCAACTACTACAAGAAGTGGATAAATATAAGAGATAAAGTGGATTGGGACCTTATGACTAAATTAAAAATCAAACTAGCTCTTATATTAAGACCAAAAGTAATATTTTTTATCGGACTAAAAAATAGATGAAGAATTAAGGTTTGAGTTTTTACCTAAATAAATAGGAGAATTTTTGCTCAATTAGGTTAAAAATAACGAAAATAACTAATCATCCTAAAATGCCTTTTAATCACTTGATTGTGAATGAAATTTCTTACATTTTTCAAATATAGGAATCAAATGAAAAAAACATATCTGCAGCACAAGTTTAAAGAGGAGGTTGGTGCCGCAAGGCTTAGGAATCTTCGGTTATGGGATTTTTATTTTATTTTAACCAAAGTTGGAAGTTGGAACTCAAACGTGCCTTGTATTCACTTACTAAGGGGATGTTTGGTAATCCTTAAAAGTGTTTTTGAGAAGTGATTTTTCATAAAATGAAATAAATTCCTCTATATATTTACTTTGTAAACCGTAAATATACTTTTAAAACTATGATTTGATTTTTATTCAAATACCTCCTAAAGATACCTTCCAAAGCACACACATGTCCTTGTCATGTGTTTCACTTTGATGCTCGAGTTGGTAACATGAAACTCAGTTATTGCCACATGCTCAATGGATTAGGCAACGCAGAATTGCTTATAAAAACAAGACAAACGTATACACGTTCTTTTTTTTTTTGTGTATAAGAGGCAAGCGTTAGCTTGAAAGGATGGTTTCAAAGTTTACATATGACCATTCGATCCCGCTGCAACATGGCGTTGATCTAGCAGAATTCTGCTTCGACAATATGAAGGGATATCTGGTATGAGGACAGTTTGTCCATCAACATCATGCGCCTTCTTGGCCAAGCAGTCTGCGCATTCGATAGCCTCTCTATCAGCATATTGAATTGATAAATTCCAGTCCTCATATAAAAGCTGCCGGGTGGCCTCAATCACCTCGTGAAAGGGGTGTTGTGTCCCACTATCTCTCATCAAGATGTTTATAGCCTCCAATGAGTCAGAGAATACCTGCACATGTGTGAGCATCAAGTCTCTGCAGACTTCTAAACCTGTTTTAATGGCAAGAATTTCTGCTATCGTGGTTGGATATGTTCCCAGTATCTTTTGAAATCCCATGATCCAGTCTCCATTCTCGTCCCGAATCAGTCCACCACATGCTGCATATTGATTGTCGCGAACTGATGCATCCACATCTAGTCTGACCACCCCAGGCGGGGGAGCTTGCCATCGCTCAGTCACTTGGTTCATCCATGGGAAGATCTGATGCCGTAGTCTCCCACATACTACTTCCTCCATTAGGTGGAACATGCACTGTTGGAAGATTTCGTTGCTTGATCCTATACTATCCTCGAAGACCTGTCTGCATCTAGACTTCCAGATGAGCCAGCAAGCATAAGCAAAGATCCTTGTCCAGTTCCATCGCTGGAATCGTGCCTTCCCTGCACTACGCAATGTATTCCATTGAAGCCATTCCTGAAAATTACAAGAGAAGAAAGTTTGTTGCATGTTAGGATTAAGCAATATCGTCCACACTTCTCTCGCTCGCTTACAGTCTCTCAACGTATGTAAGACACTCTCCTCACTGCCACACCCTAGGGGGCATGTTGCACTCTCAGACAGCCCTCTTTTTGCTCTTAGCGAGTTAGTCATTAGTCTCTCATGGGAAACTTGCCACATGAAGTATTTAATCTTTTCAGGCACTTGGCAACGCCATATTTTGGTCCACACCGGATTGCTAGAGCTAGCCTCAGAGTTGGTCAGAAAAAGATATGCAGCTTTTACCGTGAATTGGCCATCGTTGGCATTTTTCCAGATGTAGGAGTCTCCCTTGTCAGTGCTCGGTGGTTTCATTTTCATAAGTGCCCTCACCACCCTGGGGGAGAAAAACTCATACCAAGCTGCTATATCCCATCTTCCATTACCTAGGATGTACTTTGACACTTTATCTTCCAGGTTGATTCGTTGAAGGTTCTTTGATGCATACTGAATTAGTGGGCCATCAAAGGGTGTCCAGGATTCAAGCCAGAAGTTGGTATCTTGTCCATTATTCACCTTTTTACCCAGTCCTCTCATGAAACTGTCCCAAACTTTATTAATTCCTTTCCATGTCAGTGAGTTATATTTCCTTCTTTCCGCTATAGGAATAGAATTGTTCCCACATTCATACTTCGCTCGTAGGCATTGGACCCATAGAGCTTCTGGCTTATTAAGTATCCCCCAGCACAGCTTCATAATAAAAGCTTTGTTTTGGTCTTCAAGATTCTTGATGCCTAACCCACCTAGTTTCTTGCTTTTCAATATTTTGTCCCAAGCAATAAGATGCATTTTTTTGGCATTTTCATCTTGGCACCATAGGAAGTTCCTGCTAATTTTCTCGATCTCCTGAAGGACACCTTTGGGGAGAAGGGTGGATTGCATTTGATATGAAGGAATCGCCGAAATAACAGCTTTAATGAGAATGGTTCTACCTGCCATGTTGAGCAACTTGCCTTTCCAAGCAGCAAGACGAGCTTTCACTTTTTTAGTAATATGTCCGAAGGTCTCTTTGGTCACTCGATTATGAATAATAGGAACCCCCAAATATTTCCCAAGATCTGGAGTGATGCCGATGCCCAATTGCTGACTTAAAGCCATCGCTCGATTTAAATGTACATTCCTTGAGAAGAAAGCCTTGGATTTGTCGGGATTAATCTTATGCCCCGAAATCGCACAGAATTTCCTCATTACTTGTTTAATTTCCTCCATTTGCCCTAATGAAGCTTCAGTGAATAACAAAAGATCATCAGCGAAGAATAAATGTGAGATATGGGGTCCGTTCGTGTTTATTTTGGTACTATATATATATATGGCCAATTACAAACTATATTTTTAGTATCAAATAACATGTGGACTGCAAAGGAGATGGAGTATGCTTATTCATAAAGTTATATTCCACTGTTGTACTTGAGACCTGAGAATTTTCCACTTCTTTTACTTTCACAGGAGTTTAAATTTGTACTTTTTCTACTACACTCTCCGTTTCTTATTATAAGAGACAAATAACTATATTACGTTGATAAAAAAAAACAGTTAAAATTAGTTGAAGACAATTAATGTGTAAAAAGTATAATATTTTTTCCAACAATGCTCCCATTAATAAGGAGAGAAAGTATGAGAGAGAACAATTAAATTATTAAAAAGAAGAGAAATGGGAGGGAGAGAGAGTATGAGTTGGAGACAAAATAAATAAGAGTAAAATAAGAAATCAATACAAAAAAATAGAGACAACTTTTAAGTGTCTCTTATATATGGGAACATGCCATAAGCATCAAATGTCTCTTATAATAAGGAACGGAATGAGT
Source organism: Neltuma alba (assembly GCF_004799145.2). NCBI lineage: Eukaryota > Viridiplantae > Streptophyta > Magnoliopsida > Fabales > Fabaceae > Neltuma > Neltuma alba. The sequence goes on from NW_021635714.1 coordinate 21,771, forward strand.
AGTTATTTGTAATAAATATGTGTTGTCTTTCTTAAAATATTCTTACCAATCAAATGTATTGGTTAGAACTACTATTATTAGATGGAGTACCTTGAAAAAAAAAAGCATAAATATGAGAGACAAACAGATTAGAATCTTATATTTAGGATCAAAATAAAAGTCAAACAATGTCTTATATTAAGCACTGAGATAGTATTATGAAATCTCACGTAATTCTGTAATGTAGCATATAAATAATAGCACATACAATAATTAATGCTGAAGATTTTCTAAATACGACTATATCATACCATGTGAGGATAAAATTAAATAATAATAATTTGGATCTGCGTAAATCACGTATTTAATATTTATCCTCATTTGAACCCAGGTTAGGTAAAGCCGTAAAGCACGTTCGTCGTTGAAGCCCCCCGTTCCATGTGCTCCGAGAGGCTGCAACAGAAACGACACGCAGAGAATATTCAATCTGAAACTGAGTAACTGACACACCAGGGCTTAGTCGTTTGGCAATATTGTAATCGTTTACTCTGTCTTTCTTTTCGATTTTCTTTCTTATGGCCATTGCCGCA